>NC_049175.1:36488855-36643855 GCF_009769625.2 Cygnus olor
ATACTGTGCTCATTGCAACTTTATGTATCTTTATACATTGTACTCACAATCTGAAATACTCAGAGATTTAAATATTGTTATAATGTGGAACAAAAAGTGCTCTACACAAAACAGTTGGAGTGTTGATAACCAGGTCTCCACACACTCTACAGGCATATATTTCTTTTTAAAAGAGCAATATTTTGCTTTCTACAATTACCACACCAGTGCTTTTCAGATGAATTTGGCCACAGTGTTTAAGAAAGAAAGAAAGAAAGAAAGAAAGAAAGAAAGAAAGAAAGAAAGAAAGAAAGAAAGAACTCTTAAGCTGGAAATGTTTTCAAAAACTATATTAAAAAAATTAACAAACAAAATAGGTTTTCCCTAAAGGTGTTTCTCTCACTTCTGAGGAAATAATCCTGGAGAAAATGCATATATTTTATGTGCTAATACTGCCCAGATCCTATGCAGTTCCATATTAACAGCAAGTTTGCTGTTTATTCTGCTTGAAAAGGGAGAACAACAGCCCCCATCACCCCTGGGTGAAATGCTTCCCCTCTCCCTGTAGCCTGCTCTGGTGCCATGGCACGAACACCAGCCCAGGGTGGGGGAATGGCACTTGTGCACTGACCCTCTCCTCCCTTTGCCAACATCCAGACCCAAACTAAGGGCTTGGGTCCCACCACGCTCCCTGACTCGACCCCAGGCATGAGGGACCAGCTTCTGCAGAAGTTCAGCACAGGTCTGCTTGATAATTAAGATTTTCAGAACTGTGTTTCCAATGGCTAATTGCCACCGAGTGTTAATAGCACTCAACAGTTCTCCTCCAGTAAATTCCCGACATATGCATGCGTCCCATTTAAAAAGACTCACAAAATTGCAACCACATAATAAATTTTAAAAAGCTTCTAAACCACTTTGTCCATGCTTTCTCACACATTAATAATCTTCAGCATTTATGCTCATTTTTGCACTGCACTGGAGGAGGGTTTCTCCTGCCACTGAGACCTGTTGCTGTCCCTAATGGAGGTGGACTTTGTCCCTCAGATCTGCACTGCATGAACCAGCCCCATGTGCAAGGAAGGAAAATAACCAGATCCCAGCTATCCGGAGTAAATCCCAGGAATAGCACTGGAGGAATCACATGTCCCTGACCACAAGGTGCAATGGACCACCACAATGGGCCACCAAGGAGGAAGACAAGGTATCGGCGCATGCTCAGGAAGGGTCATTGCATCAATTGCCTCTAAGAAAAATGCCTGGTGATACCTGCTGTAAGCCACTTTTACAGGCAGAATTGGGAGGGATGAGGGAACAAAAAAATAAAAAGAGATTTAAATGTGCTTCCACCCGGCACAAAGCCATTTGTCACAGCCCAGGTTCCAGGGGCACACCGACTGCACATATACTTTTATTAAATGCTCTCACAAATTTGTGAGGATTAATTTTAAAACACCTGTTTGCAAAAGGAAATATATGTTTTTGAGATGCCGTGCAGTACAAGACAGTTGTTAAAAGTCTGGAGAGAATGTAGTTTTATGATGTTATTTAATATTGTGTCCAAAGATGCCTTCCGTGCAATGAACAGGTTTCCTTCTCCCCCTCCCAGCCTTGCAAAGCGTAGCTTGGGAGTAAAAGCTCTACTTTATGCAAAATGTGTATGTATATAAAACTCTTAGGTACAGTATTAACATATTTAAATTATCATAAAAATAAATGGTGCACCAAAACCTTCCTTGGCTTTTTTTTTTTCCTTAAAAAATAGTTATGGATATTATTCTCAGAGAAACATCTTATGTGTGGGCATGCTAAGAATTCATGATTTCATTGCACAGCAGAGAATATGTGAGTTTTATGTGTGATTCACAAAGAAAATTAGGTGTGAAAGTGGGATAAGTACTGGGATGTACAGTAGATAGCTACCTCCAAGGCAAGATTTACATACAGATATTTGTATTGTGTTATGGAACCTACTTATTGTAACCATAAAAATTATTTGTACATCGATTTCCATGGAGTCAAATTTTAAATACGTAAAAGGTAGTTAATTCTTCCAAATGAGTTTTTAAAAAAATACCAAGGGGACAAGAAGCAGCAGAGAACATAGAAACAGCCTCATCACATGATGCAGCAAATGGTAACCAGAAATTTACAGTAAATGGAAACCAGAAATCTCCATTAAGAGCACTACATAGTGTAGAATCAATGTAATCAGACTTCACTGCCTGAAAAACATATTTTACATATTGCTATCCAATTTCTAGAAATGATTTTGCAGTAAGAGAAAGGAGAAAGCACAGAATAACAAAATGAGATGAAATACTCAGAGCTCAGTTGTTGCACATTTTTATCCATGTCTTTTAAATACGCGAGAAATCCAATGGAAGTTATTCAAATGTAGACATATGGCAGAAAAATGGGATCCACGAACTATTACCTATAATAACATTCAATCTAAGTACAATTCTAATGAGATAAAGGTCTCTGTCTTCCTTTGCCATCTTCTCACACTTTTCTCTATATTGATAATTATTAATAATCACACTGGGTTCTCATGCAGTGCCTGACACGCTCAGGCAGCAAATCATTTTTAATGGAGAGCAAAATAGGGAAACTGAGGGCTGGCTGGATTAACTATTTTGCCCAAGGTCACAAGCAGGTCGATTTGTCGTTGGGAACAGAAATTAGACTCGGCCTCTATCACTTCAACAACACTGTCAAACACCAGCAGATGCATTACAGAACAGGAATGCAAGCAGCCCCAGCTGATGCACCCCAAAACCCTGACAACAGCTCTCCATTCCCTTGGAGGAATTACAGGAAATATGAACACTATTTTTAGAGCCAAGCCCACAGACGCACTCACGTACCTTACTGAGTCCAAGCAATCCCACAAACAACAGATCTTAGCATAGCGCTTTTTAGAAATGAGCAATATTTGACTCATATTATGCTCTCATCTGGACTGGAATACCTGGATTCGTTTCTGACAGGTCTGGAGATGAGAAAAAACAGCATCTTAGTTCCAGCCTGAAATGTCCCTGAAGATCTCACTGAAAGATGGCAGATATCTGAAATCATATTTGAACTGGAGTCAGGCTTTCCTTTAAGCCTGGACCAAAATCCTGCCCAAACTGAGAGCTGGGCTGAACACCCATTTCTTCAGCCTCCCAGAGCCCATTTGTTAAAGCCAGGAATTCGCTTTCCAATTGACATGAGTGGCACAGGATCACCCTACATGCTTCCAACAGCATCAAACTGACTTAAGGCAGCACAACTTCAGTGGCGCGTAAGAGAGGATCAAGAAGAAACCTTTTCCCCTGCTCTGTTTTAAGCTATACCAGAAATACTGTTTCCTTCACCCTAGCTCCATAGTGCCCACATATTCACCCCCATAAAGGCATGGATCTTCTCCTGTTTCCAAACAGGTGACTTTTTACTCAAATCCACCCCATGCCCCTGATTTCTTGCTGAGCACCCCAAAGCCCCACCGGCCAGGTGCTGCCCGAACACACCATGGAGCTGATGCTCGGTGGTCCTGTGATGTGCCCCTTGGCTGTGCGAGAGCTGGCAGTCCCTGCTTTGTTCCTAAAGCAGATTGCACTAGCAACCAGCAAGCCTGCTTCAAATGGTGTTTGTTGTTCTTGATATAGCCTACTTATTCTTACCCCTACCCAAAGCTTAAGACTAGTAAAAATAACTCAGGTGCCAGATATCAATTTCTAATAGCCTTGCACCAGCAGTATCTAGTCCCATTAATTGAAGTATCTGTCTACTCAGCTTCTTAATAAGTTTTTAAAAAATCTGCTCAATACTATTAGCAAAAGCACTCTGCTAGATGGTAGTTATGTGAAAAATTATCTACTGACATTACCACTATTCTGTATGTCTGGGTTTTTTTAAGTGTAACAAATATGTTTACCTATTATGTATAATTTTATCAGAAAACCTAATAAAAAGATAGTCAAGAAGCAAAGTTAGCTATTAGATAACAGTCCTTGCTGCCAAAAGCCATAATCTGACACAGATTGAGCCTGGTACAGTAGTCAATTAATGGCTCAGTGCTCATACAATAATGACCTACTAACCTGACGGTGTGTTGCTCTCACATTTTGCTATCCCCTGGGATGCTACTGTCACCGTGTTATCTATTGCCTGCTTCCCTATCAAAGAAAATAAGCAGAGCTGAAATGTATGTACGCATCAAGCTCTGTAGTTCATTGCACACCAACCCCAGCAACTGGAGGAACAATAGATTTATAAGTTTATCCTACATTAAACCAAACATGCCTGACTGCACTGTAAATTACTAAATAATAAACCAGGTGGTGTAAGATCCTGACTTGGACAGAATATAAAAATCTATCAACCTGTAAAATACAATAACCATAAACGTGCTATGTAGCTGATGGCTCAGGTAAACCATCCACCTCCAGCAACAGAGGTTTTCCTGGAGTAAATTGCAACAAAAGGTTTACTAAATTTAGGTCTTGAGCACTTTTTCATTTTATGCAACACCATCAATAGGAGAAATATAATTGAGCTAAAAACAGTGGCAAATGTGTTTGTTTTGTTTACATTTCTTTGTCTCTAATGGAGCTATTTCATGGTAATGTGCTATGTTTCCTAGCATATTGCCACGGGCATTTAGTCTGATCTCTAAAGAGAAGATGAACTACTGTATAAGGGCATACTTCTTCAGTATTCAAACCTAACATTCAAATTAGATTGAAGTAGTACGGTGGGTACCAAATGGAGAAAGCTGAAAGGTCAGGGCACTTTCTTCCTTTGAATGGACTAAATCTTGATTTAAAATAAACCCACAGCAATTGTGGTAGTGCAATAAAATATTTTGCATGCCATTATACACACCATTAGTCCTACCCCAAATTATATCTGAGATTTTTAATAAGTGCTACCTTTGCTACCAAAATTAATTGCTATGAATCAGAGAAAATATTATATCAAGACATTCAAAAATGATGCAATAAATTTTAATTCCAAAATCTACAATACTAATTAATTCAGTTTTAGGAGCTTTTCAATAAGCAAAGCAGGTTAAATTTATATGATTTACAAACAGTGTTTACATTCATAGAGGGACAACTAATTGCTGCACGGCTTGACATCATTACAGAAAAATGCTGGGGGATGCAGACAGTTTAATTAGGGGTGGCTTTAGGTTCACAGAATGACTGGTATCATAGTGCTTTGCTAATGTGCTTATATAGGATGATCATACAGTAGCACGCTTATGGTTTTTTCTTTCTGTACGCTTTGTCTTTACAACAGAAAATACGATAATTTTGCATAGTGGCAAGCTGACACTATATATATTTCTCTCTCAATTTTATTCACTTGCTTTACTGACCATAAAGAAATGTTTCTTAACCTAACAAAATGCATACTCAATTGCAGATACATCTACTTTGCTGATATCTGAGCAAAATGCATATGAATGGTGTGCTCAATCTCTCCCAAATTCTCCTATTTAATGTTAAATGCCATAGGCTCCCACTGAAACTAACGAGGACTCAGCACTCCACAAACAGAGCTCATTGCTTATTGTTTGACTGGATCAAACCCTGTATGAAACACACACACACATCTAATGTGCTCTCACCTTTTTTTTTTTTTTTTTTTTTTTGGGGAAAGAAGGAAACCACCTTGCAGGGAGCACCTGAACATCAGCAGACTTTCAAAAATATTCAATTAACAATATCAGTAGGAAAACGTCTTACAGGCAGCAAAGTCTGTGCATCTGCTAAGGGTTAGAGTAGAGGCAGCTGTTACCATTCAGCCTCATTGGTACTTTGCTCTTGATGTGGTAGGGGCAGATCAGCTGAGCATCCTCCTAATTTATTTTTTGTTTTTAAGGAAAAATTATGCTGAAATATTATCATCCTCTAATTATGAAGTATCTCCATCGCGTATTTGTACACTCATTTATCCATTGCTGGACAGGGGAATATAGCATGACTCCCCTGGAGCATGAGGGTAATGCAGTGCAGAATCCTGCTTCTCCCACTGTCCAGACTGGGACATATCCCTTTGGAAGATGATTGTTCACCCTTTCCAATGTCAGCACAGATGTTTGCTTTAGCTTTTGAATATTTTTTTTTTGAGTATCTTCACTCAACATGGAGTAAAACCACCTTTGAAAACTATTTACAAGGCTAGAATTATATCAGAAACTAGTTTTGTGTAGGAAAAAAATGAAGCAAACAAATAAGGAAAATTACCTTTAAATTGAAAGTGCACAAGTACCTTAGACAAGAAGACCAGTGTCCCCACTGGAATGTGGCTGGGAGGGAGGCAGCGCACCCACCTCTGTGCTGAGTGCCACGGGATCTATGCAAGCCCCAAGGGGTGGGCCAGAGACCATGTCCCCAGCAGGGGACCCCAAGCCCTGCTAGCACGGTGCCTCTGTGGTGGCTGCACATGGCTGCAGGAGACAGGAATCAACAGCCTTCTCTGTACTTGGTTCCAAAATATCCAAAATATTCAAGACATGTCCCATCCAAGCAGGGATGAGATTACTTCTCCCAGGACACCTCCCCCCCCTCCTTTTTTTTTTTTTTTTTTGATACCCACCATAGCTCCAAACTAACTATTTTCATGGTCTCTCATGTTAATGCTGACTCCAGATCCCGTGAACAACAGCTTCTCCCCAAGGAGCAGCATTTCTTGGTCTAACATTAGCAACGCCAGGCATAAGCTGACTGTGAGGTAGAGGATAGATATTGCCTTTATTCACCCATTCTGCATTCAGTCTTTATTTTATTTTATTTATTTTATTT
This sequence comes from Cygnus olor, assembly GCF_009769625.2. Lineage (NCBI taxonomy): Eukaryota > Metazoa > Chordata > Aves > Anseriformes > Anatidae > Cygnus > Cygnus olor. The sequence continues at coordinate 36,495,635 of NC_049175.1, forward strand.
TATTTTATTTTATTGTATTGTATTTACTTTATTTTATTTTATTTTATTTTATTTTATTTTATTTTATTTTATTTTATTTTATTTATTTTATTTTACAAACAAAGTCACTGGAAGAGTTATACAAGGAGCCTGAAAACTTTATATTTCCATTCTGTGGCATAAATTTATGTTTTAGACATGTGGAAAAAGCTTAATCTTTGAAGAAGGTATTGAGATCTGTACATATGCCACCAGACAGTGTCAGAAAGTTTTCTTCACTAGTTAGAAATTTAAATAATTTTCTGGCAATCCACCTTTTGACACGTAATTCCAAGTTACAAAAACTGGCAATGGTAAAGTCGTTATAGTCTATTATCTTAATTATTTTTTATACACCTATCGCTGTAGCATCTGGATTCAGTACAAAGATTAAAGGTAGCAATGCATTAATTGAACTGTCTGTTGTGGAAAATGCAAAGTCTTACCATCCCCACCACACCCCAGCAACCCGACTGCAGCTACAACATACAACAACCAGGGGCATGGACAAAGCCGAGATCCCTTGTACCTCATGCATGAATTGAGCACACTTGGAATTCCCTTCCAGCCCAAACCGTTCTATGATTCTGTGAATCAGGTACCAAATAAAAGGTGTTTGAGGCATGAGGACCCTATGAGGCCTCTTCTTTGGAGCAGCCTACCTCCAAGTGTGCATTTCTGTTTGAGCTAGGAAGCTGCAGAGACGGTGAATGCATGACAAGATACAGCTGGGATCATGTTCAGAAAACCAGGACTACAAATATTTTCCACCATTCAGTAGCATGGAGTGGTGGGCAACCTAGCAACAGTTAAAAGAGGTACATTTTGTTCCTCTTTGTACATAGCTATTTATTGATTTCACATCCTACACCTTAAGAAAGTGCTGAGATCATTATGTGTCTTTTAATAGATTTTGACTCCGGAGACAAACAAGTTGAGAGCTGTCATCATCATGATGCCTGCTGTCATTGTGCCATCTTCTTAACCTAACGTAAGGAAATTCATATTTAGTGAACGAGGAAATTACTTTGGGTATGTATCATTCAAATCCTTAAGGATTATTGGCTAATTAGGAGCACAGTAATGTAAATTTGCCTTGTGTCAGGTTTTCAGGAACAGTAAAATAACATAATTAAGCAGTGAACAAAGTAGATCATTTAAGCTCCTCTTCACTGACAAATGTATATGATGTCTAAATATACCATGGGCTTCCAATGCTGGTAACTAATGAGAACTGACTGTACTTGCTGGAAAGTCTAAACCAATGGTTTAAAAGAATAATCGAGTATCTTAGTCCAGAGTAAATAGCTCAAAACTCATACTTGGGGCGGCTAAGGAGAAGGTGGGTGATGTTCTCAGACCTCTCTGGCTCACGGGCGCACGTGCAGCGTGAGGCGGCACAGGCCTTCCTCCTCAGTTTAACCAGCAACCCAGGAATATGTGGGGCTGCAGCAAAGCCAGATGGAAATGCAGCACGAAACCATGCAAGCTGTTAGCATATGCAACTTCATATGTGTTTTGGGCCTTTATAACCTCATTCTTCTTATTTTCTGGTTTGTTTCTCCCCTGTTTGCTGGGTGGCGGCCTTGCACACTACACTCTATCCAGGCTGCTCAGTGCATGACCCTTGTTTTAGACCTCATTCTGCCCCAAATCAGTACATGCATGGTTCTGGGTTACACTGGGAGAGTGGCACAAAGTGGGGGGTGAAATGGCACAAATCGGTGGCAGAGAGCAGACACCTGCAGAGGACCTCACCTCTCGGTGAGTTCAAAACTGAACACAAATGACACAGCCAAATTCTCCACATCCCCTCCATGGCAAGATTAGTGTTGTTTTTTTTTGTTTGTTTGGTTTGTTTTTTTTGTTGTTTGTTTGTTTGTTTGTTTTGAACTGCAAGTGTTTTGGTGTAACTTCAGCATGGAAGCAGAGGATGGGTGGGTACCTGATGGTGGGAACATTTTCAGTGCTCCACCCAGAGGCATGTGCTGAACTTGTCCTCCCAGGTCTTGGAGCTGATCAGCCCTGTGCTGACCAGAGGTGAAATTAAAGATGGTGTGTCCATTCCCAAATGAGAGAGGGACAGCGGATCTCCTCTGGAAGCCTACAAACAGGAAGGGTTGCCTTCTGCTCTCCACCACCTAATATATTTCTCATGTTCTTAGACGTGAACGCATGTGTTGCTTCTTGCTCAGTGTTTTGGATAGCTGTGTCCTGCAGACAGCTGCTGCACAACAAGTAGCTGAAGTGCTGGTGGAAAAACACCTCTGGAGGTTTCCCCTCAGTGGCAGCAGTTCACATGTGGAGCTTTCCTTCTTTCTCATACCAACACCTACATTTCTTAATTCTGCAAATTACTATGATTACAACATCCTGCTCACCCATAGCATGGACCAGTCATCTCCCATGTCTAATTCATTGTGAATTTTTTCATGATATGAAAATTGAGAATAATCTTCATACTCCAGAAAGCCATCGTTTTCAGAGCTCCATCTTGTGGCAAGGAAAACTGGCCAAGAGCAAACTGTGACAAGGTGGCAGAACAACAATACACCTTTTGCTACTCAACACCAGAGTCAGAAGTATTGTAGAAGATAAGGAACAGATGATTACCCTTGCAGCAGACGTTAAAAAAGACTGCAGAATTGCTGACGTGGTTCAAGGCACACTTTGCTAACACTGTTGTCCTAGTTCATTCCGATGGGCACCAACACACCTCCAAGAAAAGTCTAAATCTTAAATATTGTACCTCTGCTAACTTCAGAAAACTCTTACAATTAAAAGTATTTAAACTTACTATTCTTCAGATTGCAAAGGCATACAATTTACTTTTGGTTTCTATACCAGAGTTTGCAATTACGTTGAATAAGTCATTTACAACCGTCTTCTAATCAACGAGATAATACATAGAATAAGTGTTTCAGAGCAATTAAATCTTTTTTTCTGCCGTTAACCAAAAAAAGGTTATTTTGCATGCTCTTTGTGCTGAAATGTAACAGCACATATATAGGGCTTTGTTATCAGTTTTAAAATTGAAACCTCTGTGCATCTTTTTTTTCCTTCTGGATTCAAGTTAAGTAAAATTGCCTTTCATGAGAAATGCTTGCAAATTATCAAAGACTTCTTTTTAAACTAGCTGAGAGACTACAGTAGCAAATGTTTTTCTTGCAAAGTAATTGGAATTTCTATCTAAATTATTCTTGGACAAATTAAAAGTGCCAAATATAAGCCATTTTTTATTGGTAAGAATTTCATTATAGTTTGTAATAAAGGAAAACTAAAAAACATGCCACAAAATCCTTGGAAAAGTGGAAAGTATTTTAGGAAAAAGATGGAGGGCTCCCAGCCTCCTAGGATGCTGATTAAAAACTGCATTCAATGAGGTCATAAGGAAAAAAAAAATGTCAAGTAAGCAGACAAAAAATTACTTTACAGACTTATCAGTGTATCATAGAATGAATTCTTTCTTCTTTTAGAGTTGATGGACATATCACCACAGATTATGACTATTGAAATTTTACACACTCTGGCTTTTAAATATTAATTTTCATGAAAAAAAAAAAAAATGTAGCTAAAGCCTCCACCCTTGTTCCTGCATCCTAATTCAAGCAGAGAAAAGTGTAGTTGTCACCCCAAAATGAAGTCATTTTTAGCCCTCTGTGTCTAATCGCAGAGAGTGCCAGTAAAATAAATCAGCAAGGAGTAAAAGTAAAATTTGCAATAACCCGATACTACTGCCTCATCCTCCCACATCTCAGGACATAAAACTTACTGTCAGAAGAACTCACAGCATGAGAATTAATCAAGGAACTCTTAAAATACTCCAAGCACCTTCCTTCTGATGACTAATTTGCCTTTCCTATTGCAAACTACTAATTTTTTATCTCAATCGATATGTACAAATATACCTCCCCATCAATCACCAGGGGCAAGGACAAGCTTCCACTATTTATGTAATACTGACTGCAATATGAAACAAAAATTGACCACAGCTAACTCGGGGTTGGCCGTGGCAGGGAACAGGGAGCAAATGGAGGGCAGTGGAGGCGTTGGGGACCTGGGGGCTCGGGGAGGAGCAGGGGGCTGCTGGGAGCAGAAAGCTTCAACGGGCAGCATACAGCAAACAGAGGTGCAGGAAATCTGGGAGGTGGTAGAGATATGGAAAGAGCCAACAAAAATCTCCTAGAAATGACCAAAAACCAGCTGATGTCCAAGAGAAAGAAGTTACGAATGAGCAGGAAAAGAGGGGTGATAGAAAAATTTCCAAAATGTAAGAAAAATGCCCAGAATTGCTCTGTGGAGTGGGAAGAATCTGAAAGAAGAAAATGTACTGCTCAGATTAAACCTCAGTGACTGCAGCAGAATCCGGAAGGGAATATAAAAATATGAGAGATTTTCTCAATCCAGCTGGACACCTTAAAGATCAAGGCGAACCAAGGAGGAAACCCATGGACATATTTGAAGATGGACTGAAAGCAGGTTCAGCATTCGCATGCAATGTGCACATGAGGATGCACACATCCAACCCACATGCATCTGACACATCTGCAGACAGCTAGCAGACCTTTCCAAAATTTGAAGGCATGCAAAATATGTGTAAAGCTCATGTAGTGTTAGAGAAACCCTTTGCTTTGGTTGCCTCCAGATCTGCTCACATCTGCTTTTAGGAACATGCAAAACTGCTTTTTAGTATATGGTGTGGTTTAAAACATGCACATCTTGGTTTATAAACTGCATGTGGACGTTCCTACACAGCACACACAAAACCTCTGTGTTCTTATTGTGGTTGTGTTACTTCAAGGATGTGGAAGATAAATTCAAACACTGTTTCGTGTTAAATGGCTGCAAAGGAAACATACTGGAAAAAGGCAGAAGTGGTCAGTAAGTCTCAGGCTCCACTCCCTTGACACTGTCCCCAGAGGAAGCTTTTTCACTGGAAAGATAAGCAGAGCAAACAAGCACGAGTATTTCTAGTCCAACAGCACTTCTGCAGGGGCACCCTGCTTGGTTCTTCCACTTTCCACCCAGAAAACTCCCTTTGCTCAGGCCAGTCCTTCCCTGGAGCATGAAGATTTGCCCCCGCCTTGCTTACCAAGAAACAAAGTCATAGTAGCTATGGAGTCCAATATTTCAGGAAATTAAGCCCAGCAGAGAAAGAAATCAGAGAAGAAAATGGCAGCATGGACCACCAAAAACACATTTTATGAATTCCCGGTCACGGACATGGAGCAGAAAGATTTTGAAGTTTGGTTCTGCAATTTCTTCAGTGGTAGGGAGAATCCATATTTTAGCGACAAAAATAGACCAAGGTCATGATCACTAACCTAAAACCACTTTGGGTATAAGTTCCTCCACTCGTCATTCCAAGTCAACATACATCCTGCACAAAGCAAAGCAGCAGACAGAGAAGGACAGTTGATAGCCCAGAATAAGGAGATACAGGTGGCATGGATCTGCTCTGGCAAAGTGATTCGGATGTGCTTAGTTTTGAAGACAAAGTTAGGCTCATGGACTTCAGTAGGACTGCACATATGAGAGTCACATTATTAAGGTTATAGATGTGCTTAATTACCTTGATGAAATATGGTTCAATTCGTTAATTTAAGTGAGCGAAGTAGTAAATCATGTTAAACATTATGGCACTGTGGTACTGCTTCTGAGCAAACTTGATTTTATATAAAATGAAAAGTTTAATTTCAGAGTGGAGGACTCTTACTCTCCCCCTTCTCTGACACTTCCACACATTTTTCTCCCCTGCAAAAAGCACATACAGCACAATAGAAAAATAATTAAAGACTTTTAAGGGGATAAACATTAACCCCAGTGAGACAGGACAGAGACATACTTGTATAGATCTACGCTAGTTTCAAAAACAGAAAACCTACACTAGTTTCAAAAACAGAAAATGCATTTCCCTAAACCTTCTGTTGCTCGTCAATTCAGTTCATTAAACCTCAGCTAAGAATTTAGCATCAGTGATGAGTTTTCACGTTATTAAAAAAGCAACAACAATAACAACACACAACCAAGAAAACCCTCCCACTGCATCTCTTTGCCTCTCTATCACAAAAATGCCCAAGAGATTCTAAATTTGACTCCTGGTAATACTAGTCAGATCGGTTTTATTAATTAAGACAAGAAACTTATTGGAATTTACCTTGAAAGACCACACAAGGTACATTATTAGAATAATCTCCTTATAAAGAACAGAACCAAAAAAGAGAGAAGTGTAATGCAATTGAAGGTCTGTAGTGTTAGACTAGGTTATTACACCCTGTACCGCTAACCTACAGACACCTCTAGCAAAACAAAGCACCCCTGCCTTGTCTTCTCAAGTTGAGGAATTTAATCAATGGAATTTAAAAAAAAAAAAAAGTGTAAATCCTCTAAAATTAATGGCAACGTAAAAAATGCTTCCATATTAAAATTATGTGAGTGATTATCATATGTTTCAGAAAAAAAAAGAAAAAAAACTCATTTCAGATCAGGTTGTACCTGAAAATACTGCCAGGAAAAGAGACAAGTAGCACTGTAACAGAACAACTGACGCTGTGGCCAAAAAAGATTGTTGGATTAATTTATATTCGCAGTGCATCTTTTAAATTCTTTGTCAAATATATGAAGGGAACCTACAGCATTTAAAATAAACTGAGCAAAGAAAGGTGAAAACTGCTCAGAGAAAGCAATGCTCCAGCTTTTGTTGACACAGCTCCTGCGAATGTCCTTGTTTCTCTTTGTTTGGAGGCTGCACAGTGCACGAGCCCCTCGCCCCTCGCTGGAGTACGTCCTACCTGGTCGGAATACGCTCACTACCCTGAGCAGAAGGGGGACATATGGCAGGAAAGGAGTGCCTTTGGTCTAGAGGGTATTGCACAGCAGTTCAGGACAGTTTATATTTGAAATAAGCCTGGCTGGAATTTGCAGGCGGCTGTTTCTTGCTGTAACTCTCAATGTGCTGTAAATTTTGTTGTTACATCTGCTGTATTGTCCTCTCTTGCTGAGTGCTCTGACAACAAACACAAACCTAAATCAGCTCTTGGAAAAAACAAAGCTGAACCAGCATAACATTTAGAAAAGATGAGGAAGACCTACAAATTGAAGCATTGCCCACTTATTTAATACCCCAGTGAAAACCTGGTCACTTTTTAAATGCTCAGAAGGAGTAAAATTATTTTCAAAGGGAAATGTGCTGCTTTGGAAAGTAGTACCTCGACTCAGTCTGAGCCATAAGTGCCCTGCTCAAATTCTCATTCATGTACACAATATCAGACAGCATTGTGTCTTAAGATTATTAGGCTGTGTTGAATATTAATTTCACTCTGTGCTTACAAAATGACTAACTCAATCAGTGAATTTATTGGAGACATATTTAAGAAGGGGTATTTATGGATTAGGCACAGATTTTAGAAATGAAATGGGAGACAATCTAACAAATCTATCAGGAATAAGATCAACAACTTAAAGTTTAAACCAATCATCTTGAGTATATATTTGAACTTGGATATGCAGATGTGGTGCACAAGTCCCTATGGTTCAGCAATACACTCAAAGGATCAACAGCCCTATAGACAGCTAAATTACTCGGAAAGCCAGGGAATTTATCAAACATGAATTTCAAAGTGGATTCTAGCCTGCAGGAAAAAATGGAAGTGCCCATTAATGTACATACAAAATAAATGTTGTCTGCAAGCTCATTCAACTATTTATTTTTGACACAGAACTGGCTAAAGATTTTTAATTTACATAAAAAGGTACAAAGACTGTAACCCCTTTGATGGAAGAGATGGGAATAAATATCACGCAAAAAGTGTTTTTGTTTGTTTTTTAAAGATGCACTAACAACCTCACAGGTACAGCACAAAGGAATCATTTACGCTCCTTCACATCTATTAGTGCATTATTTATAACTAACTCCAATTTGAAAATGTTAGCATTAAATATGTTTCTCACATGTAGAGGAAATTCTTACAAACTGATCATATATTATGGATGAAAATTGTAACAGCTACACTGAAACTAGTTAAAGCAGACGTGTTTGAATTGAATGAACACTGAAGTATGCTCTAGCCCTTGCTAAGTTATGTGCTGCCTAGCTCCTAACCTAAGTACCTATTTTACTGACCAAAACAAACAAACAACAACAACAAAAAGTTAAATTCATGTATTGTTGACAGATCATTTATCAAAAAAAAATTGTTTTTAATAATGAAATATTTCACAGTCAAGATTCAAATAATAATAATAATAATAAAATTGAATCAGGCTTTCCAGAACCAAGACCTTGCTTTGACTATATTAAAGAAGGGGCTGAGCATCATTTAAATCAGAATATATTACACAAATTATATATTATAAATATGGATTTTTTTAAATAGAATATATATTTCATCCCCAAAGAAAATAATCTTAACCCTCCTACCAATTTTAAGATGTGGCCTATTGCCCAACATAAACTTGGCAAAATTGGCCTTCAGAAGAACATGTCCCTCTTTCAAGAGAAACTCGTTAACCATGTTGTTATTCATGGGATTTTTACCTTCAGTTTTGTGACTTGGGTAGTTTTTTGAAGTCTCAGACTACTTGAACCACATTGCTATATCTATCTCTGAACTTTTACTAACGTTTAAATTAAGCTCTTAACACTCATAGCATCAGAAATAAAGATCACAAAAGCCTTAATATTTTTCAGAATCAGAAAACAGATTAAGATGTACTTACCACTGTTAATAGTATCAGATTTCACTCCTCATTTTTGAAGATTTCTGACTGACAATATTGTGTTTCATAAGACTTGAATGGCCCATTAGCATTTTTATCCAAATCAAAAATACTCCTTCCATTCAAAATCCATTCAACTGGCAAAGAGCCACCTGAAGACTCTGTCATTGCATTCACTATCGCAACAGTCACACATACACGTTAATAAAGAGAAATGTAAGACTTCATGAAACAGTATTTCAGCATTACTAAGCATTACTAAGCTGTTGAAATACTCCATTAGTATTAACAATTTGGCAATAATGCAAATAGTGTTGCATATTAAAGCATGCTTGGGCAGCGCGATGGGTCAAGATATGGGAAACTCAAGGTAGAGGGGAGTGGAGGCAGAGAGACCATGTCAGCACAACCCCTCGTCTGAAAACTGAGACTTGTAGCACTAACTGCAGATGAAGTCATGCATAAGGAACAATTTGTCTTTTTCAGTTCAAAATTTAAACACTAATTCCAATTCTGCAACATGTGCATCACTAAATGAATGACAGCCCCATTCTCCAACTGCATCGAAACTGAGCAAAAGTAGAACCAAGGAGTAAATTATAGCAGCAATACCACAAAACAACCTGCATATGAAAGCCCATATAGTGTGTGCAGACCACTGCAAGACTTTACAAACTGCAACCACCTTCATGCAAGGGAGATCATATCTGATTAAAAAAAAAAAAAAAAAAAAAAAAAAGGGAATCTCATGATTTATTCAATTTCCTTGTAAACAAGAGCATGTCTGCTTGCATGTTAAAGTTTTCACCATATTCAAATATATTTGTATATAGGACCTAAGACTGAGAAAAAATGTGTTACTTTATAATGCACCACACATAATAAATATTTGTTTAACAAAGCCTGCATGAACTTCACGCATTAATCAAAACTGAACGTGGCATGATTTGTATGATTAACTCAAAAGTCATGTACCAAATGATAAATAAACTAATACTAACACTGTGTGTTCATTAATAATGCAAGTTATTGATAGTTCACAAACACAACTGATACAATTAATTGAAGGATCATATTTTTAAAATATTCTTCATTAGAGTTTCAGGGTTACATTCTTTCAAGACCCAAACTAACAAAAAGACCGTTCCAAAAGCTCTTCAGATTTGAGCCGATCACTTCTCTTCATGAGGATCATGATGTGCTTGTAGAACTTGGATATTCATGTCCAGAAAAAAACAGTCCATATACTTAAAACCAGTATGTTTTTTACCTAAGAAACATTGCAGAATCAAACTGAAAAACAATATCAATATTGTCCTTAGCATGACTTAGCACAGCTAACATTGGTCCTTACCACTATATATATTTTCTCCCCTTAAATAAAATAAATAAAATAATAAAATGAAATGAAATGAAATAAATAAAATAAAATAAATAAAAAAATAAAATAAAATAAAATAAAATAAAATAAAATAAAATAAAATAAAATAAAATAATAAAAATACATCTCTGGCATGCAGAGGGGCCAGAAGCAGTATGGCATTTCTGCCCACCAGTGCCCACCAAGGGGCCATAGACATGGACCGGGCTAGCTAGAGGAGCGGCCATGTAGCAGGGTGAAGGCTGGCTGGTGTTTAGGAAGGGGCTTCTGTTTTTATCATCAACAGCCAATAGTTATCCAGTTAGGAGAATTAATAACCCCGCAAACTTCTCTGAGACTGGATGGTAAACCTGTATCAATAGTGAACTGGGCCAGACTGCGAGGAGTGGCAAATTCTGTATTGTTTCCCCAGGCCTTGGAAGTGACCGCTGTTTCTGGTTGAGGACAGTCTCTGGGTTTTCCTAGAAATATTCATTGATATATTTTAAATGAAAGCTTGTCTACCCACTGAAGTATGACTTGTTAAATAGTGTCAATAAACAATTTTGAAAAAAAAATAATTGTTTTTAAGCCAAACCCTCTGGTTATTCTGTTAGCCAAGCACATAGGTGGCTATGAGAGCTTGTGTGCAACCCATCATGAACCAGCACCTGTGTGCTTGCAAGAAAAGTGTCAGCAAATCACGACTACAAATTCAAACATTCAGCATTCATTCTCCACAAAAGACACTGAATGTTTTCTTTGAGCTTTTTTTTTTTTCAATCAATACTCCTGACAATAAACTCTTTCATTAGAACATTGTTAGAAAAGAGAAAGAATATATATATATATTATAAAGAGAGAAAGCATGTTGCCAAAACAAATGAGTTTTAAAATCTGAGCAAATACCAATGGAAAGAGCTTTTGTGTCAGATGCCACCCAAGTTTTTATCTGTACACAGTTGGTATGTGCAGTTATATACATATCCATGGTATTTTCCACATACTCTGCATTTAACGCATTAGCTGTATGAAAGTTATCATACCCATCAGTATCCAGAATAGAGGCAGAAACACAAGAAAATGACATCCTTACTACACCATATTTTATGCCTTGTTTTTATTTCCTTTACTTGCCTTTCAGTGTAAACAGTAGATGTTGTTATAAGAGGTCAGTTTTATATGCTGGTGCACCACTGAACTGTTTAGGTTTAAAATGACACTACTGTTTAAGACCCAGTAATTTTCAGAACATATGATTTACTGCTCTGGCACTCTATAAGCCTCATTTCATACCTCCAAGAATGAACTAGTCAAACTGTTAAATAAACATGAAGTATAAGGCTTGTTTTCTTTCCAAAAGTGCAAGCACTGTATTACTCTAATGATTAAATATTGTTTAAATATACAACTGAGTGACTAGTTTCACAGTTGATTCTTTCCCTGTGCTTCATTTTATGTATTAATTATTTTGTGTTCAGACAAAGGCTTTAATTAAGAAGCATAAAGAGTTTCTGAAGAGTGAAGAAGTAATGGTTTTATCTGCATTAAACTGATTATCAACAGTTATGTTTCTGAAGAAAACAAAATACAAGAAAAAAGAAAGGAGTCAGGGAGAAAAAAAAATCTTAACTGGAAAAAAAAGTTGTTCTACGGGAACAGAGCACTAAACTAAGACCCATTATCCGACATATTTTCAAAAGCAATTTTAAGCAGATTAACAAAAGCTTTTACTGTAAACTACCAGATCACTGAATTCAGAGAGAGGTCCATGTCATAACAGCAATCTCTCACAGACATTTGCACAATCTGCAAAAAGAAAGCCCCAAGGAGGAAATGTGCCCAGGTGACACCTTCAGAGAAGCCCATCCTCTGGTGGACAGGTTTGAGGTTTGTGGTTGCCATGTTTATAAACACAGGTTTTGAGTAAATATATATTCTTTACGGCCAAATCAAGTCGGGGGAAACGGAAACAAAGAAAAAGGCTGCTGACATGTCAAACAAGGTATCTTTTATTTTAAGGAGAGTAAAGCATGTTGACTCTGGGTTTTGTCATTGCAGGCTTGATATCAAACTTAGTCAAGTTTGTTGGAAGTCATTCCGCTGCCTATGAAGCACTTGGCATCAAGGAGGGTTTCTGGAAATTAAAATTATGCATGTAAAGTCATAATACATTACAGAGCGATGTTAACAGTGACTTAAATTCCCTCATCTACAACCCTGTTCCCAGATGCTTATGAATTTGCCAAACTTCATCTATCAGGCTGAAAACCTCCCTTCTGGACCTCGCCATAGTCAGGCTGAATTTTCCGAGGGTTTTGCTGAGCGGGGACGTCCCAGCCAGGCACGTGCATAGCACCAGTGATCTCCCTCTGCAGCCCAGCAGCCTCCAAACCAGGAGGATGATGAAGCTGTTCAATTGAAAAGTTTCCAGAGCAGAAAGTAGGACTTGAAATTTTGCCTTTCTGTCACTAATTTGAATTTGGGCAAACTTACAAGGAAACGGTCAGGGTGGGGAGGGAGGAGAAGCAGGGTTTAGTTTATTGGTAGCTCCTGCTGAGCACCTTTGTAAGCTTTAGGCCTGATGAAAGCTTTGTGTTGCAGACTGAGTGCAAGTTATTGTTGGCCTGCACCGTATTTGTGCAAGATGGGCATACAAATACGGTACACAGGACTGAGCGTGTGATATAACATCTGCACACGCAGGGCTGCAGCATTCACAGAGGTTCATCTTCATTAGTTTTCTTTGCAGCCTTAAACCAGACCCTTAACATCATTTGAATGTAGGCCTTTTCTGCAGTTGAGTACAGCTATACCTTTGCTATCCGTCACTTCCTCCAGTTCTGACATGACTGAAGATAGAAGATCTGCAGGGAAATGTAGAAGCAAGATCCATAAGACACTGGCTTACAGTTCATGAGAATTTGCAATTTAAGTATATAATGACTGAAAAAGATGTAGATGCGTTGTGAAATGCATCTTTTATCCAATCCATCCACAGGCTGCTTAATTAAAGCCACTAATATTCTGCAGAAAAGTGTGAAACAATCACCAAGTGGGTGCTTCTGAAAGTTAGTTAATGCTATTTGCACCCCACGCTATTCTCCAACCATTGAAAATAAATAAATATGTGAATAAATACATAAATAGAAAAATAGATAAGAAAAAGCGGAGATTTTTCTTTTTTCAGTAGCAAGTAATGGTGCGCCCGCAGCCCACAGCCCAGCCCGGAGAGCTCAGGCACAGGTTTTGGGGCTGAAACCTCCCTTTTATAAAACCCTGGGCTATCAGCCTGAGGTGGTGGGATCTACATAGGTACAAAACACCTTTCCACATAAAAGTGCAGACAATTATGCGCAAGAAAAAAATAAAAAAAATCAGATTAATAAGTTATTCACTGTTTTCCATGATGTTGAAATTTCTCTATAAAATCACCAAGAAAAAATCAAAACAGTATTCACATCAAATCTTCCTTGTTTTTCTGGAAGGAGCATCTGAAAAATATATAGGAGAAAACTGCACCATAGGATGTACAGAGTGCTAGAAACATTATCGTGTGCTGGAAAAATATTGGAGGGAAGTTTTAAGTGCCCTACCTGATACAATAAAAATACCAATACAGTATGTCCTAAACTTTGTATTCTTCATTTAACAAAAGACACTGCCACAGATAAATATCAGAACAGATTTGTTAATGCTGCACTATTGGCAGCTAAAAACGGATCACTGTAGACTGGAAGACTGAAAAACTGCCAACTGGTAATAAATGGATGGCTCAGCCTAAGGATTTACTGCCAAGGAGGGGAAAAAGGAGAGCTATGTGAACAGAAATAAACTGAAAGAATTGAAGAAAACACAAAATTTCTTGCAGGCTTCCTTCAAAATACAAATTGGTTGGCAACAGGCAGGGAAAGAAGGAGGAACTCCTAATCACCTGAAGGTAATCACTGGGCTCCTCTGCCCCTGACCCCACAAATCCTAGTAGGAAAGATTTCCCAAATAGCAATAATAATTTTAAAATATTTTTTTCATATATTTATTTGTCTTGTGTGTGTCTGGTCCTTGCCACAACCATTCTGTCCTACTCCTCCAACTCGGTGAGATGCCTACACCCTTGTCCCAGGCACGGGGCTGGGGTCTCCTCCTCGCCCCCCAGATTGTGCTGTGCTTGGCTGTGTTTGGGTTTAAGGGCTTCTGTAACTCCTCAGAAGGCTCCAGGTTTTTGTTGGCACTGAATGAGTCCCTTGGGATGCACTGAGGTCCTCCCATTGCACGACAGCATCTTTTAAAAGGGGTTGAGATGCTATGTAGAGCAAGTCTGCTGGTCTTGTCTTAGCTGTTCTTGCCATTTCGTGGCTCATTACTTTGTAATATAAATATTAAGGTTTGTATATAAACATATTGAATATGCATGTATACACATATGCATATGCATATACACATACACATATTAAGTAAATATACAGAAAGTGTGCGTGCACAAATATATGCCTGCATATGCAACACAGACATGCTAATTAGCAATCACTAATAAATGTATGCACGTACGTACGTATACATGGCACTGCCCCTCCCGGCATGCTGGGTCAAGTGCATGTGGGAATGGATGTTCCCAAAAAGATGGAAACTCAGACCAAAACCCCGGCTATGTCTGGAGCAAGCCTCCAAGAGCACGTTCTATAGACAAGGGTTACACTGCTGCAACAGATTCATGCAGGACACATAAAAATGACAGCGGTCTGTTTTTTCACCCATTCAGTGTAAATAAGGAAGATATTTTTTCATTTTTTTCATGTGGCAGCATGGGACAAGGGCACTGAGGCTGGTGGGGAAGCTCTGCCATTGCCTTGCTGGCACCATGCTTTGCTCACGCGGCTCTGCCGGGCACAGTGAGGGGTTTGTCCCCAGCCAGGATGCCACTTGATGCTGTTCCTATTGCAAGCTAGATTTGTGACATAAAAATACATGCCAACAGTATTTTCAATTATTATTTATGGAAATAATATCTGCAGCCCTGGGCCTGATTCTCAGCCCAAGGGCTGTGATTGGTACACAGGGCTGTGACTGTTTTTTTTGATCAACAGGGGCATAAAATTGACACAAGGCATCTTATTTTCCTAGAGCATTAACTAGTCCTAACAGGTACCCAAATTTCCATGGGGTACTTTGTTGATCTTGGAGTTTTAACACTTTCAAGGCATGGCAGATAGCTGTCTGTTAAAGTTAAAGAAAAAAAATGAATTAAAGTCCCACCGAAGAGGACCAGGCTGTATGGGGAAAAAAAAAAATCAAAAGGAAGAAAAAGTTACCCAGCAAACGGAAAGATATGAACTTGATAATTACTTGGAACCAAATTAATATCAGGATGGCTGCCATTATTCTCAGAGGACGGCCATTTCATCTATTGTGCAGGTGTGCTCTCCAAGAGTGGATCACGCTGATGAAAGACTGCAAGAATTTCAATGACACCTTGGGGGATCTTATGAATAAAATATCAAAAATGGACATCTCCTTTGTATAGGAAGATTTTAATGCAAAAATCGTAACAAGTTTATAAGGTATGCCAAGAAAATAAGGAAGGTTTATTCTACCTTTAGCTGAAGACAGACAGATATTGCCAAGTCCAAGTTTTTCACAAGCATGACAGACTTTTCTTTTAAAAGTCTGTATTACCTCTGTGCTGAACCTCCTCATTCCAGCTGGACTTTTATCTAAACAGATTGACTACACACTCATAAACCAACACAGATAAGAAGTGACCCTTTCTCCTCCAAGTCCTGAAAATCAGAAAACTTGCATGAGCAGTTTTGGGTGCGGTATCAACAAAATCTCTACTTTTTCACTGGGCACACACAGAAAAAGGCAACAAAGAGTAAAGCAAATCAAAAGTGGATTTAATTATATTTAAGGAGTAATAGCCTTGTTATCAAGGAAAGATAATGCAGGGATCAAGAGGAACAAACTGAGAAAAATCTACAGCCAGGTGAAACTAAAACCACCAACCTGCCCAAGTTAGACCTTTACCATGCCCTACATTTCATCTGTATGTTGTGGCAAGCTTGTTGCAACACACCTCACTTTGGAAATGCTGAAGTTTTGGGGCACCGAGGGCCTTCAGACACCCCACCATTTCCAGTCAGTGAACAAAGGTAAAATGATGGGATGTGCCAGTGGGTGCAGAACATGTCCCATTGGAGAGGAAGGTGAGCAGATGCTGTCTGGGACAAGAGGAAGAGAACTTCAGTGATATTTTTTTTTTGGGTGGGGGGGGGGGAAGCACGGCCAGGATGGAGAGGATGGTTCAGGGCAGGACGTCAGCATGGTAAGGAGGGGTGCTTATTCACACAGGGCAACACTGTGTGAAGCCATGTGGCAGTGAAAACTCTGCCCCACTGAAATGACTGGAGATGTTTACCTATAAATTTAAAAGAGCCCTGATGTGCGATTCCCATCACATCTGTGAATTTATCATCTGCCACCACTCTCGAAGCACTGTGAGCTGGAGGTGCAAGAAAAGGGGAAGGAAGGGAGAGTTGGGGTGAGAGCGGAGGAACTCCTGCTGCAGCACGGCATGACATGGCATGGCACGGCCAGCAGGACACGCAGCCAGAGTCAGTAGTGGAAGGGAGCAACTGGAAGCAAGCACAGAGTGTATGGCTCTCAGAAATCGCATGGCAGGTGCCTGGGATGGGGGCAAGGAACAGGTGAGCTGTATAAGGGCATCCCTGGTGGGGATGAGGAGAGAAGAGGAAAAAAAGCAAGTGCTGGGAGTCAGCAGTGCGCAGGGACCCCCAGAATGGACAGGAAAAGGGGAAACAGCATGCCTGCTGTCATTCGGGCTTATTGCCTTTAATTTTGTTTCCATGAGTAAGACCACCTTTTCTTGATCCAGTTGGCTACACCCTAAACCCCCAGGTTCAGCACGGCGGGGCTGCACCCGCCGTGCTCCTCTGGCAGAGAACCATTACGTGGCGCGCTGCTGGGACCGGCGGCGTGGCCCGTGTATATGTTCGCCTGCTAATCTGCATCACAGCAGTTTACGTTGCGTAAGCTGTTTAGGTTCAAGGGTGTTTCACTAGCACAGCTTATTGGGGACTGCATTTTCTCCAGGGTACACGCCAAGCTCTACATCAAAGCCTGATTGAGCAGAAAATATGTGCTAATGTTCACAGCAGTACTCTATTATAGTATAAGTATGCTTGTAAATATTCACTACATGTTATTACGCCATTTGAACCAAGAATATTGCAGGGTTAAAGGTCGGCCCTAATGCTCTCTCAGGAGGCAGCAGTTTTGAATATAACCAAATGGGATAATGGTCAGGAATACCCAGAGGGGGCAATGTAGCACATCGTAAAGAATTGTGCTGCGAGTTTTAAGTTTTCAGGACAACAAAGATGCCAACGAGATGGCTCATAAGCAGTCATTATTAATGGAATGACAAGGGTAATGTTAAGCAGGATGTCTTTACTATAATAAATCTTGTCCCTGCGCCATTAGTAGTCCTTACAACTGCAAATAGCAGTTAGGTTATAACCTAACATGGCAGAATTTTATCCTCTCAATCTCTAATGTATTTTATAATGCTGTTAAAGTCAGGAATAGCAACTGTTTAAGCTCACTTAATCTGTGAGAAGTTTAAACACGAATTTTAAATGCGAAATCTGCTTTGATAGTAGTTTCTCTTAATTAAATAGATGAAGTAGCTCTTTTTAAGCATACACTGGGCTGTACTAGAGGGTCTGGGGAACACTGTTGAATTTAAAACATTAAATATTTTCCTTCAGATGTAACTCCTGCATTCTAAAGAAGAGACAGTTTTTATTTCAATTTTAATTTTTTTTAGATTCATTTACAAAATTTTCTGTTGTTTCAGTACTATGATTTTCTGGCCTAAAAAGAAAATACTGTGGTATTGGGTGTATTATTTTTTTTTCCCTTAAAAAAAAAAAAAACTCTTATGGGCAAATAGTATTTATTTTCTTCTTTCTTTTTTTTTTTTTTTATTTTTCTTCTTTTTTAAGGCCCTCCTTTCAAAACCATGGACCAAATTCTACTCTCAACACAGGAAAGTAAATCAACAACTCTTTTCATAAAAATGGCATTATTCCAGATTGACATTTTATGATCATTCAGAATTTGATCCAAGGACAGTATATTACTTTCAAAATATTTCCTCAAGTCCTAGGGAAAGGGGCAGCCCAATTTAAAAGAATAAATAAATAAATAAATAGAATGGCATTACAGAAGAGCAATTATTTATCTTAGTGTATCAAATTTGGGTATATTAAATGGATCTTAGCTAACTGTTTTATAAATATTTAAACAGCTTCACTGCTAGCTATCTATTTCACCTGCTTTGTTTTCCTTCTGCTGGTCTTCCAGCAGTAGCTATGGAAATCACCAGTTCAATCAACGCTGCGTAATACTGTGGCAGAGGCATCATCACACCATGATAGATTGGACCCGGAGTATTAATCAAGAGCCAGCTGAGTATTAGCTAATATGAACAGGGCCATCTCTAGCCAGTCTGGTGCTCAGCATCCTCTTTGACAGCCTTACTTTTCTGAAAGTTGTCAGAAAAGTAAGGCTGCACTTTCATTGAGAAGTGCCCATTGCACTTCTCACTGATATTTAAAAATTAGCAAAAGGAATCATGATGATTCTTGCATATCCCTTTAAAAATAAAAATAAAAAATAAAAAAATCCCCAAATTCCAATATTTTACCTAGTAAAACTACTGGGAAATTGCATAATGCTAAAATGTCTGATCCTCGCCTTGTTCAGATGGTTATTCTACCAGTCCTGCTGACACTTATGCACAGTCTGCCAGATCCTGCTTCCCAAAGGTGCCTTCTTTGCAAACACTCAAGACCCCTACAGCCACCTGGCAGTGGTGCTGTCTTTCTGTGCAGGAGAGCAATTGAATTTGGCTCTAATCCTTCAGAAACACTGACACTAACATACCATGCCTAAGCATTCACAAGGACTCTTCTAGGGACTGTTTGACTTCATCATGTTTCTGTATCTTTTGAATTAAGGAGTTTTATGTTCTGTTGTTTCAGTTTAGCTTACATTAAAAATAATAATAATAAAAAAAAAATCAGCAATTCTAAATTCCTCTTAGAAATTCTAGTCCTGAAATTTAAAGCTGATAATAGCTCCCTTCAATTTTATCATACCACATATCAAGAGCGAGTCTTGTAGCATCTTACAGATCCATCTTCTCAATGGGAAAATGAGATATGGATCATAGGTGACTTATCCCGTATCATTCATTCAGTGGCAATATTGAAATGGGATCTCCAACGCACAAACCCACTGCTTTACTTGTTGGGACACCCTGCCAAATTGCACTTAGGGCTGTTGGGATGAATTCACCTATCCTTGCTGCAGATAGTGTTTGGGGGAAATGTATAAGACATGCCTAAACCAGGGTAGTCCAAGTTAGCTACCCATGCTTTAAAGACAAACCAATCTAGCTCAAATCTAGTGAGAAGACTAGATAATAATGGAGGGGAAAAAAAAAAAAAAAAAAAAAAAAAAGACTTTTTTTTAATATATTTTAGTTTATATATTAGATAAATATTTTATTTATCTTTTGTCTTCCATTCCATGAATTATAGTAGTGAAAAGACGTAAGAAATATTGAAGAAGCAAATAAAATTTTGAGATAAGCAGTTTTGAGCGCTGTGGTTGTGGATGCCCCTACATACTCTGAAGCCCACTCTGCAGCTCCCTGCGAACAGCCAAGCAGCTGTGCACTCCTGCTTTGATGCTGGAGAGCTGCAGCAAGGCAGCCGTTCTTAGCTAGCAGTTCTGCAATATCTTCCAAAACAGGACAGTGTGTTATTGCTGTTTAATGCATTTCACCTTCATCTTTGCGAATCAGTGGGGACCCAAATGAACCTCCTAAACAAGCAGAGCGACATAGCTGGGCAGATGTCCTGATGTGCCCGGAGGCGCAGGCTTTCTTGCTATCCAGGGTACTTGTGACACTGCCATGTGTGGGACAGTGTTAACCAGAGGGGGCAGAAACAAATTCTGCAGCAGGCGGCTGGTTCTGCTCTACCTTAAGCAAGCTACATATTTATTTTCTCCCATAGATACACTCCCATCACCTACAGTTAACACAAACCAGTGGAGCATATACGTTGGCATCCACCGCATACATGAAGGGCGTCATTTCAGCAGCATGTAGGTGAGAGGAAAACGATGTCACCATTTTTGTGAAGTGGACGCCAAGGCCCAGCTATGCACACATCGTAAACTCAGTACCTGAAAAAAGCCCTGGTCCCAAAGCTCTTATTAAATATTTTGGCATGCAAAGGACTTTAAGTAGCCAAGTGCAATGCTTGAAAGCGGCCACATGGGCAAAGAAATAACTTAACCTAAAGGTTTCGATAACTCTAATGCCCGAGATGATCTCCTTTCTTCTGTGATCACTGTTTCAAGATTGTTTAATAATTTCCACTGTAAAAGACCTTCGGGATCATTATTTTTGCAATCTCAGAGAGCAGTGAGGCACTGAGTCCCACCTCTCCCCCCGTGTGCTTTGTGGGACTCTTCTTCACCCAGCTCTTGGGTGCTTCATGGGGCACCCCCAGCCCAGCTCCTGGGAACCAAAATGGCAGCCTGGGAACCCTGACCTGGCTGAGCAGCCTGGGCCCAACAGAGCAGCAGGAGCTGGCCCAAGCCCTGCCACATGAATCATAAAATGAGGGAATTTGGGTTGGAAGGGGCCTTACTGACTACCTGGTTCCAGCCCCCTGCCATGGGCAGGACCCCTCCCACCAGGCCAGGCTGCTCTGCAGCAGGGGCTCACACACGGAGGCCAGGCCCTCCCTGCCACCTGGCTCCGAGGGACCTCCCTCTGGTGACAACGAGCTCTCCTTTGCAGCAAAAGGAGGCTGAGTCTTTATTGTGAACGTTTGGGGTTCAAACCCTAACAGTTTATCAGAAGGAATGTAATTTGTTGGCTGTTGCTTTTTTTAAGAAGGATACTCATCAGCTCAATGCCATTCTCGAGATGGCAAATCCAAGTCCCTACAAACCCTGTTCATTGCATAGGAACACTACAACAGTGCCTCAGAAAATTTGCCGAGAGCCGTGAAGGAAGGAATTCGGGCACCAGGGAAGTCCTTTCAGCCTACATCTCCCCAGGGTTTCCCCAGGCCGTCACCCTGCCCAGTGCCGTTCCCAGCGGCATGGGCCTGGGGCCAAGGGCACGCGGTGGGAGCGGGCGGGCAGCCGGGGGAGGCAGGCGGCGGCACCGCACGCCCGCTTCTCCCACCCAAATGCAAAGCAGAGCGCCGTGCGCTCGAGAGGTCTGCTCTCTGGTGAGGTTCAACATTAAGATGTGACAAGCTCCTTATATACAAGAGGATAAATGATATGCAAAGTCCATACTCTTTGTTCTGACAAGTGTCCAGAGGGAGAATTCGTGAGATAAAGCTGTAGCTTTCCAAGGCACCAGGGTAGGGTGGGTAGAATGAAGATTTTATCAAAGAAGTTGAGCATTGAAACACTAAAAAATGCCACATTGCCTTCCCTCTGCACCTTCTCACCCTCCCCAGTGTGTTGGCCTCACCTCCCACCCAGCCTTTTGGCATCATTGAACATCACCCTAACCCAGGGTTAGTATTTTTCTGAAACCCCAGGGAGGATTTTTTTTCTCTTTCTTTTATTTTTTTTCATTGTTAAACATATATAGGAATAGACTGCCACAGAAAGAGTCATGTTCTTCCACTCTGAGGAAAGCCTCAGAGCCAGCATTTTAGCTGCTTGCCCTGGTCTCACGTGGAAAGACCACTCTGGTTTCTGAGCGGCGGGCGATGGGGCAGCTGCATCCCCGAAATCCCTGCAGTGAGACCCAGAGCTGGGCTCAACACCCACCAGTCCTCCCTATTCCTCATCCTCACAGCAGTGAGAAAGGGGGGAATAGCCAATTTCAATGGCTAAATAGAGACCGAAGGTCTCTGTCTGGGTGCAGAAAACCAATTGGTGCAGCTTCTTAACCTGCTCTGCTTAACACCAGCAATAAGTGTGAAGAAGCATTTCCACGTGTGCTGTGAAGGCTGCAAGTCCCCACTGTGAAACTCTGGTAACATCTATGGCCTCAAAAGGGAGCAGCTATCTTACTGAAGCAAATTTTGGCTTTTTTAAATTAAACCCGGAGATCTGTAACACTTTCATCCTATTTGATATAAGATTTCTGTAGCAGGCAACAGATAAATCCAGACATAAAAGAAACAAACTGTTGATTAAAAGCTCAGTGTGGTTCTTATGTAAATACAACGTAAACATTAAAATTCACCCTTAACTATGTTTACCTCAAAACTGTAGAGCTCATCAATTATTAGACATTGTTTTAATGCACACAGTATGCCCCTATAATATGGCAATAAGTCCCAAAGTCTTATGTAAAATATCTCTTTTTTAATCATGTCTAGTTTCATAGACAAAAGTAATCACTAAAAAGCCAGTGGCTACAAAAACTGCAAACAAAATGAACCTTTAAAAGCTAATGACTTAAGGGTGGTTTTACAGACATATAAAGTATGTTAGGGGCTTACCCTATTTGTCATTAGCACATATTTTGAAAGCTTGGCTAATATAATGTGACACAAAATTAGTCAAACACAATTCATGCAATATTGTTTAATTTTACTCCTCATTTAACTTGGTTTTAAGCAAAATCATTATGTCACATGATAACATTCACTTGAACAAGAAATATTTTATAATGGTGTCTGCGTTTAGAAATGAGTTATTATGAGCTACATGCTGAACACATTCTTAACTATGAAAACTATAAAGCTAATAGCTTAATCATATTTTGACAACATCTACATACTTTATGCATTATTTACAAGAAAGATATAAAATGAAACTACTGAATATCTTGCACCATACTTCACCGTCATAGTTAACTGGTTAAAAATATAACACATTTATCTTCTGGTGGCTTTAGATTTGCATAGGAATATTTGCATACTATGTTGCAATGTGCTCTTAATGTAAAATTTAACCTTTGTACTTTCTCTCTGATGTGTAAGGTATACTCATTAAGTTAAAAATAATGGTAAAAATAAGTCTGCTGGTGATATACATTCCGCGAATGATTCCCTTGAGCAGTGAGGAAAGGTAAAATGTGGGTGGGAAAGCATTTAATTGAATTAACTCCTCATTTCCTATATTTTTATTCCAAATTTCACTGGCAGAGCAATTTGACTGCTATTTGTCAACCATGTGAACTGCACAAAGTTTCGCCTTCTCTAGTGAGGCTTTCAGGAACCACCGACCCCGTGCCAAGGACGCATTTCTGCATGCAGGTGGCGGTCCTGGTGCTCGACGTCTTTCGAGGGCACGGCCACTCACCAGGGACTCAGCAAGGAGCATGTGCCCAGGCATGCAAGCGGGGTGCTGATCCTTGGGCAGAGTTTGTAGCTCTCAAATTTGCTCAGCTTTCCTACAAGTCAGAAGCTCAAAATGTCACTGCTTTTTCCTCTGCAAACAGGGCTAGTTCTAACCAGCTCCTAAAGGATACAACTCTGGTTTTGACCACTTCTCACTTAGGCGATGCTTTTAAAGAAAAGACATCATCTTTCTGTACTCAGAGCATAATAATATTACAGACCAGAAAAGCATAAGATCCACCAGAGCTTCATTTTACACACTGAGAAAATGCAGGTGAATCTGCTGAGCCCTACACAGCAGCAGTTTTGCAGCTTAACTGCTCCAAAGCAATTAATGGCTGCACCTTCAATTTTCCTCTCCAAAAATGCATGCGTCTCTCTTCAACGCAAAGCCTGCTCCCGGCTGCTGGCTCCCTTCATATCCCCAAAATCCCCCTTTTGTGTGAAGAAATTCTGCATGACTTGCTTACGTGCGGTAATTGGGCCATTATTTTTTTTTCTTTTTAGGGCAGATCCCGCGTTGGCGTTTCTCCACGCTGACCCACCGACGACCTCCACCATTGACCTCAAAGGACTACTTTCTCTTTTGGTAAGAGATAATTCAGTCTCCCTGGTATGCCTCCTGGGCACAGTCAAAATTATGTCTGGTGATTCTGCGGCGTGGACCACTGTCTGCTCAGGACTGAGCTCACGCCGCGGCGTTCAATTAATTCAGGACCTCGGGATGGCCTTGAACTGCCATCCCCGGCGGGCCACGGCTCTCGCCCCGTCCCTGCGGAGCGCTCACCTCTAATAAACACCGCTGCTCCAGCGATCGGGGGATATGTAAATGCATTAATTTTTCATAAAGTGAGGTAGTCAGTGCCCGACACCTCCTCTGCTCTGCAGAGAGAGGGGCCGCCTGGATGCTGCACAGCGGTACCTGCCACGAGGCAGGTGACCCAGCCGCAGAAAGTTTTAAATAAATCGCAATAGGCTAAAATTTCAGAAGAGAGCCAGGGCAGGAATTCCGTGTTGGACTTGCACTTATTTACTGCCTCAGCCGGACCTGTGCAGCGTGTGCTGGTGATTGTTCTTGTAAAGATGCTCAGCGAGGTAAATAAAACCACGCAGCCCCAGCAACTGGCTGTTATTACAGCACCGAGCGGAGGTGTACAGAGCGGGAAATAACTCTCCCAGGGATAAATTACATGTGATGAGGGCCAAAAGAATACAGCTCCTATTTCAGGAAGTCTTCCAGGCAAAAGCAGAGATTTGGCAGTTTTAGCGTTCCTTTCAAGACAATACACGTACACCAAAAACATTACTCTTCACAGAGTACCCCAGAGGCCTTTCCAATCATCTGGATGCTCGCAGTTATTCCATTCCCTCAAATTCAACACAGATCTTCTTTATTAATTTTAATTTGTCATCAATAACCTGACAGGCTCTCTTTCGGCAAGAAATACTGTATTAACTGTTTCACTCACTGTGGCAGCTATTAAAAATGTGATAATGATTAGCAGTAATGAGGTCAAATAGAATAATGTGAGTATAAGTTGCTACCAGCGAAATATATAACACAAGAGGATTTATTATGTTCACTTGCTGAAATGTAATTTAAAAACAGGATATTACCACCTGCTATGCCGGCTCATAGGGTTATCCAGATCATTTAAGCATTTCCTGCTAATATGTTTATTTGCTTCTGGCAGATATTGCCACTACTGTATTTCAAATAACTACACTTAAAACAAAGTTAATTGTTCCTATCTACTTAATATAAATATGATTATGTAAGCCAATCATTAGATGACTAGCTGGTAAACAAAATTATTCAAGCATCAGTATCATTTAGGAAAAAAAATGATGCAATAACACCGAGAGTTGTGGGCAATAAATCAGGTACACCAAAAGCAGATCTCCAGTGAAGAAACTTTATGCGGGTACTAAGGGGAGCTGGGTAAGTGCTGCAAGACCAGTGCTGCAAGACCAGTGCTGCCGACTTGCGGCTTCTTGAGAAGAGAGAGCATTCAGGTTTTGCATATTTGGGCGAATTAAGTGAAATATTAAAACCTGATCAATAGGAGAAACCAATACACAATCTCATTACTCACTGCCTGTATTCTCTTAAAAGATTTCAGATTTTGACATCTTTGTACTATTTTCAATTTGTTGATCTAAATAGATTAATCCTTGGGTTTTAACTGCAGTGACACACAGCAATGTGATAGAGACCTGGGTGAAACTGCGGGCAGGCTTGATCTACAAAAGCTTTTTCAGATTGGGAAGATAAGAGTTTAATACAAAAAAAGCGCTCATTCTCATCTGGTTGAGCTTTAATTTTGAGTAAAGATTACAGAGGTAGGCCAAATTCTGCTTCTGCTTACACTGTTTTAAATCCCCTGAAATAAGCCAGAATTCAACCTTAAACCAGTGTGATGTAAAGCTATCAGCACTGAGATGCTTACACCCTGGGAAGATAAAGGAGATAGCAAAGGGATTACTTCTTCTGTGATATACATGATCTCCACGTGATCTCAGCAGCTAATCCCTCCATGAGCAGGTTGGAGGGCTTGATTTTTGGAAAATATTAGTCAGCAGTTTTACACGAGGCTATTAATACCTCTTTTGTATTTGGCTTTTCCATGTAAATAACAAAATAGTGACAAATGAGCAAAGTAGTGGTAAAAAGGATCTGTACAAGAAGAATGGATGTTGCAAGTCAAGACAAAATACAAGTAACAAATAGACATTTTAGAAACAAAATACTATATGTGTGTATATTTATTTATCCTATTTAAAGGCTGTGTGTTTTTTCATGTTATCCTACATGCACCTGTTGAACAAATCCATATATAAAGTGAGATTTCTTGAGATTTACATAACCTTTACTTTGCAAAAAGCTAGCTTCAATGGATAGTGCTTTATGCCTAGTGAAGAAAGAGCAGGCTGGAGTTTGAAGGCAACTGAGAACATGGAACCATGAGATGTAGTTTATTGTAAGGTAAAGGCTTTTTCCAGCTGCTTTTTTCCAAACACCAACAATGGTGCCACTCTTCACCTTCAGTGAGAAAATGAAACAGGTAAGATTACGAAGAAGAAACACTATATTTTTACACCGATAAAATGGCAGTATGATGCAGGAAAAAGAGGTGGGATTGGAATATCTTCATAAAGTTCTCATCCCAGAGCATAGGAGCTTTGTCTGCTGTTTTCAGCATCTTCTTTCCAACAGCAGCAATGAAAGCACAGGGGTCCTGAGCTTCAGCAATGACTGGGGAAAGCACTGGGAACCACCATGTCTGGTCCTGGCAGGATCACTTCCATGCAATGGCAATGCAAAACTCCCACAACATATGATTTCTGCCCTGTAACCTACACAGAGACCCTCAGTTGTTGTGCACAAACAATTATTGGTTGGCATAATTGAGCTGCTGGAGGACTTTGTCAATGCGAAATCAGCATGAAGAGATTAACATCAACCTTGCACCACCTCCTTCCTGAGATAGATTTTGCACTTCCCAGGAAAAGAAAGAAAAAAGGGGGGGAAATGCAAAGTAACAAGCAAGAGAGACAGGTAGACAGATCAAGGCTGTTCAGAAGTCAAGTGGTGGATAACGTGGCGTGGGGAAGGGCAGAGGGACAAATCAGGCAGCGAGCGCCAAGCGCCCCATGTGCCATATGGTGGGGTGTGAATCCAAGAGCTGCTTTCTCCTGCTGCAGAAGTCATTAGGGGCCGCCCGGCTCCTGCAGCCGTGCCCAGGTACCCGTCAGCCTCCTGCACACGTGCTGCTCGGCTGAGGCAACCGCACCACAGCCTTTACATATCAGCTAAATTTGAATTGATGATAGGTACAGTGTTTGTAATCCTACATCAAGCAGCGCTTGTGTCTGGCATTTATTTGTGCTATTGCTTTGGCAGCTTCTTCCAGGGACTCCTCTCATCTGACATGTCAGGTCTACAATCAAAGAGGAATAGTGAATTCACTTTTACAGTTAGGCAAGCTGAATGCTATTACCCATGTATTTGTCACCAACCTGCAGATCCCAGCCTCTAATCTGCCATCTGGATGGATGCTACAAAGTTAAGAGCCAGGGACATGCATTTCTCAGTAACTACCTGCTGTCAGCTATTATTTTAAGGATCCTGTGATTTTCTTTTATTTTGACTAGAAAAACAAGGCAGCTGCAGTAATAAAAAGGCATATCAACTAGTCACTTTCTGGCAGATTTGTCACTGGTGTGGATACAGTAGTGGTATTTTTTGTTAGCAAATGTATACAGTGGAATATAATATTGTAAATCTGTAGTGCGTTCTCCACAAAGAAAAAAAAAATCCTTTTTAGAACCTTGTATACCAGTCAACAAAATAAAAAATGAAAACATATTTGTTTTCACCTTATTGAACACACGTATTATATTTTTCTTTTACAGTATTGTCCATTGTGTGCAACATACTTTGTAAACACTGTGATTGCTTTTAAAAATTGCTACTGTCCTCCAATTTTAGTGCAGATCCTACAGCTGCATATTCAGTTACTGTCCAAGTCCTGCGTTGTAAATATTTGCTGAGAAGAATGAGGGGTGTTATGTTTGGAGAATCTGCAGAATAAGATTAACTTTCCAATTAACGATTGAACAATTAACAATTTTCAAATTAATTTATTATAATAATGCTTTGAAAAAACAGGCAAGAAATGCAATGATGGAAAACTATACTGGACCAAATTAATCCCTCGTGTGACTCTATTTCAGTCAATGTAGTTATATCAGGATAAAATGATAATTAATTGTTATTAACATGAGTATGAAGCAACTGATGAGGATGGTGTAAGAGTGCAAGAAAAATGTATATTCAGTTCAGCTTTTGTGACTGTACACAAGAAAAATTTGTTCTACTTCCAAACTGCTGCAGAAGATAAAGCAATTGTTTTTCTTTTGTATTGTCTTTTTTAAAAGTTCTTTGATAAAGATGCTGCCTGTAGTTCTGTCTACGGTTAGATTAAATAGTAAAACAATTTTTGTGTGATTTCTTTAGGACACAGATGAGTTCCAGGGGCCCAGGAATTGGGTTTCCATGCTCTAAAGACATCACACGTGAAAGTACCAACAGACTCACACACTGATAGCCCATTTAAGCCGTGTTCTTACCTCTTGTGATTTTCCCTAAAACACATTTTCATTTGGTGAATGCTAAGTCCCAGAGACTCCTGGCAACGGGAAGGAGAGGATGTGGGAATGGGTCTCTCAGGGACCCTCATTCCTGGTCAGCATGTCTCCATGGAACTGGTGGTGGGTTCAGAACCTGCCTCTGTGTTGGTTAAGGTAAATTTTTGCTTCTTGCTTCTCTTTTTTATCTGAAGAGATGTATTTTGATGAACTCAGGTGGAGGATCTGCTTTCTCACTTATGGTTGATGAGTTCTCACTAATGATCAGAGAGCGCCACATACTTTGGGATTTGATTTTGGTAAGCGCTCATGATTTAGATGGTTACTCAAAATATTCAGATCTCATCAGTCTCCACGAAGGTTATGAGAGCTACAAAAAAGGGGACAAGTTGTTAATTGTTGGCGAGCAATCAGGATGTACAACATTTAAGGAATTAAATTTTAGCGGTAATTTCAGATGATTCAGAGCCATCCAGTTTAGATCTCAGACAGCATATGGCATTATCTGATGGCTGTTGATCTTGTCTGCTTTGTCTTCTTCCATTTCACTTGCTTTGTCTAGTTTTAAATCAGACAGCAAGCTCTCAAGATCTGGTACCATATCCTGTAAAATTGTATGTAACTTCTTGCATTTTTTATGTAAATCAGAACAACCAAGTGCTGTCACCAACTATACAAAAATATAGATATATATTTTAATTTATATAATTTATACATTTATATATATATAATGTTTATATATAATATTATATATATATATACACACTCTGGGAAGAATTGATGTCTTTTTTTTAAGTCTAAAAGAGGCATATTGAAAGACTTATGAGATTCCTTGCACTTACATTTTCATGCCATAATCAATAAAAATAATTTGAAACTATTAAATGCAAGTTCTTCTGTGAAAAGGAACTATAAAAGTAGCACCGTGATGCTCCATGCTCCTGGATGGCAGACCAAATCTTCTCTGTTCACAAATAAATGTTTTTTATTTCTAAACATCAGCCCTGCAAATGCAAAGCCCAGAGCTGAACCCAGTGCTGGTGGCTTGTGCAGCACGTGCCACCGGCAGCAGCGGGTGAAGGGCCAGCCCCGGCCAACCTCCACCCTAACAACACATCTCAGGCATGTTTAACAAGCAAACATCAAAGCAAAACATATAATCAGGCTATCCCCTCATCTTCATCACACATCTCGCCCATCCCTGAAGCCACTTCAGAGGCAGCTATAATTTACATAGAGAAAACACACTTTGGTGACAATAAAAGGAAAATCCCCTTTTCTCTCTCTTGCTTATACAAGTCACAAGTGACTCTCCAACTATATTTCAGCAACTAAATGAAAAATAAGGTTTAAACTGAATTCTGATAGCAATAGGATTACAGCTGAAACACCAAGAGAACTATGTAAACATTCCTGGTAGTGTCTGTAAATCCAAGTGCTCTATAAGTCAATCTTCACTCAAATGTGCTCAGTTCAGTTTCAGTTAATATGAACTCAACCTTGAAGTCTTGTCAGACATATAGACCTGAGTGTACTGGATTTGCAGATGTGTAACCAAAGCCAAATGTTGGTGCCCCTGACACTCAGAGTATCCAAAGTGTGTGAGCATACAATCGCCAACAGAGCCGGTCAGAGAGCTTCAAAAGGTGCCTGTGACAGAAAGTGGCTTTCCTACAAAAGAGATTTTTCCCCCTTGCGCAAAGAGTGTACACTGAAAAAAAATGCCTCTGCTTATTTTGAAATTTCTTGGAGAAGCATACATTTTTCTTGATTCATAACATTTTGCATTTTTCAGAAAACTTTGCAATCAAAATCTCTAAAACAAGCACATATTTTTATCAAAAAGTTAATAGGTCTATATTTTAATACTCTTTTCTACTACCTAGGGAGCAGACCTGCTTGACCTCTTACTCCAAGTAGGAAATACGTCGAGCATCAGGGAGGGAGCTCGTATGCTCATGTTTGAGTACACAGTTTTGGTAAAAGATTGCAGTCAGCAAAGTTCTTGCTGGGTTATTTCCCCTTTTATTTAGGTGTATTTGTGTGTATTTATATATTTAGGTGTAAATGTGAGGGCGCATCAGGTTGCAGGAGAAGGTTGCTGCCAGTCCGTGCACCCTGAGAAAAGCCAGCGGTGGGGAGCAGCGGTGAGCTCGGGTCTCCGAAACTGGCCGGTGGTTTACAGCCCTGAACAAGGCGCAGCATTGGTGCCACCACTGGGCTTCCAAGACTGCAGCATTTGCTCTCAGAAGAAAAGAGCAATATGCATGCTTTATTTATTCTTTTCTGAGCTGTCAAAAGATCACTCCTTTAGAGGGGGCGTAAGGGTTCATATCCTTGAATAGAAAGTTAATCTTCAAAATGAAGGGAAATCTAGGATTAGGTACGAAATTCTGCTAATAGATTAAAAGAGCCTCTCACAACCTTTTAAGGTTATTTATTAGTAATTTATTAATACTGGTAGAACAAAAACGACTGTTTTCAGAATTCATTTTTCAGGCTGCAGACTTATACCAGATGACACTCGGGCTCCGGCTCTTTGGGAATACACATCAAACTCTGGTTCATAATTTATGTAATGACATATACTTGGACACTGATTAGCTACCTTATCAGCCCTGTAATAAAGGAAGCATAACCCCTAGTTTATCATTCATTTATCTGAAGTCATTTTGAATAATATCACAAGATTGTAATGTAATCATTATGCTGTACGGCATGTGTGGGCCAGTACACTACACTGTCAGTGTCAGAGGACTGTCATAGTTCATACTACTTAATTTGCTCACTTCGTACACATTTATGAAATTGGAGTCAACAGTCTGGTGTAGCAGTAATATTCCGGGCAAGAGACTTACTCAAATTGTTAATAGGGTGTTCAACAGGAGTGTGAAGAAGGACAAGATGAGACGGAAACAGATTTCGTGACCAAATTGCAAGGAAATACGGCCAGGTGGCCAGCAAGCAAATTGAATTTGCTCTGACACCTGCTGTGAAAAGTACCCCTCGACTTTGTGGACACTCCCTCTGGATGTGAGAACGAAGTTTCCCATTAGAGAGCTTCAAAACCCTCTGCAAGGCAACGAGGTTTCCTCGCTGTCTCACTGTCAGGCTGGGTGGGTTCCTGAACAAACCGTGGAGCTCACAGTGGGGTGTGTGTGCAGGGCACACCAGTGCCGGGCAGAGGGGGAGTGGGCAGAAAGCAGGGGCGGCAGCCTGAAGCACAGCCTTGCCCTCCCCAGGGCTGCTCACAAGTTTATCACCAGCTTCACACACGTGGTGCTTGTGTTTGGCGTCAGAGTTTTTGGAAATGGTACCGGTTCAGGGTTTCAGCTCTCACTTTGGGAAGAGGGGGCTAGTCTTCGTGGGCTGGGAGAGCTTTGGAGCTTTGGGAATGTGACCTGGTAGTGTCCAGAGGAACTGGGGAAAAAAATTTAAAAAAAATAAAAAAATATTATATGTGTTAGCATGTGATTATGCTAGTGTCACAGAATCTAGTGCCCACCCTTACACCACTTTCAATATCTGAGGCATACGAGAACTGTAAGACTATAGCATGATACATGTGCCTAGCAAGTCTTACCCAGAACAGATGAAGAAGTGAAGAGTCTGGAAAACCAGCTGTGTCTAGAGGATAGACCAACGCTACGTAAGCAAAAGTGCTAGAAATCTGATAGCTTAAAATCTGATCACTAGAAATCTGAAGTCACTTAAAAGTGGAGCTTCCAAAAAGAGAATCGTCACGTCCTCTCCACAGTCAATGGTATGGCACTAGGCATAGAGTCCGCAGCAGAGTATCTGGAGTGTGAGGGCAGAATTGAACCTCCTGGTGGACAGTTCAGCGAAGGATGCTCGGTGCTGCTGGCTGCCTGGCCCTGCAAGGCTCTCTCCCACCCCTGTGACATCCCAGCCTTAATTTCATGGACCTGGCCTGATCGCTGTTCTGTGGCAGGGCGCGAAGTGACAACGTAAGGGATGAGCAGAACAAGCACCAGGTTAGCACCCAAGAATGACAAAGCTGGCATTGGAAGATTTGGGGGATTTCTGCCCCAGCTGCAGACCCGCAACTCTGACAGATGAGTGGGGCTGATGGATGGAAAAGTCAGTGACAAGTGGCACTGAGATAATGATCACTGGGCAGCAGGAGCCATTAGGGTGTCATGGAAAAACCCCAAGATTAATGAACAGAGCATGTTGGATAAGTAATGAAAAAAAGGGAAGGAGCAGAAAGAGTAGCATAATGTTTATTTTAAGATAGTTAATCAAAAGAAGAGAATAATTAAAGCTGCAGTTATTTCCTGACATCAGTTTAATGAAATCATAAGGGCAAAGAATAAAGGAAAGCCAAGCCGTGCTGAGCTCCGCTCTGCCAGCGGCAGCAGAAGCGCCCGGCCAGCCCCACCGGGCATGCGTGGGGGACATGAGATGGCTCCTCTTCTGCGACTGCCAGCACACTTCTATGCTTTAAAGTGCGCAGTTCATCCACCAAATATAAATAATTGCTTCACAAAGAAAGATTAAATGTTTACTGTAAAAACAATTACATTCGTTTCTAGTATTTTTTAATGTACGCCAGTAAAAGCAAATGACTTAATCATTAATCTTCCATCCAACGACTATTCACAAGAAATCTAATTCTATTTAAAATTTTATTTCTATCAGAATAAAAACATATTCCACAACATCACGTTTCTCCACAAATTTCTTGGAAAACAGAAACTCTTCAATAAATTTTGGCACTTGAGTTCAAGGCTGATGCAAAAAGAAGTGATGCTCAGCACAGAAAGCAGCGATTTATCTTTGGGTAGTGGATAGGGGCTGGGGCCAGAGGGGAGCAGTGGGGGACTGGGGCCTGGCAAGGTGCTACTACGCTGTAATTCCTGCAGTTATCACACCATGAGCATTCTCTTCATTAGTATGAGATGCATGATGAAGATCAGATCATATTAAATGACCGTGATTACATCAAACACGGTCTGAAGCAGATGTGGTAAAAAATACAAGGAGTGCGTGATGCCCTGAACAGCTGGAATGGCTGAGCCAGGTAACTGCATGCAAAATGGGGATAAACCTGAAACAGGGATCATCAGCTGAGAAACACATGGTACGTAAAGCAAGCCAGGCCACATCTGAAAGGCTGAAAATTTAGATGTGAATAAAATTTATGAAATTCTGCTCGGTAAAAAAATAATAATAATAATAATAATCAAATAATTAAATAAATAGATAAGTCTTAGTATTGCAAAAAGCAATTCATACTTAAAATGGATTTTATTACATCCTGAAAATAACTAATGTGTCAAATAAAAATGAGCAAAAGACAAAGGCAGCAATATGTGCAAAGCTGTCATAAACTCATTCAAAATACTGCAAGAAACCACATCACTACAACTAACAAATGAAATACGTCTAAACTATAATGCAAACAAGAGGGATTTGCAAATTTCAAAGCAGAAAGGAAAGCCAAAATTCGGATAAAAATGCTCTTTTCTGATTTCTGCAATGGTTTACACAGATGTAAAGTTTTTCTTCCCAAGATAAAAAAAGTCACTGAAAATTCTTGCTATAGAAATTAGTTAACAATATCTGGTGCCACTGTTGTGCTTCTGGTGTCACAGCTACTTCACTTAAAACACTAAACAAAGTGAAGTTTTTCACAACCTGCTACCAAACCAAGTCCTTAACGGGAGAAGAGTTTAGCTTCCCTTCAGAGGGCATTTATTCACTCAAAATAGAAAAACAGAGCAGAAAAACATGGTCTGGATGGTTAAAAAGTCTAAAGTCCTGTTCAAACACAGCTAAATAGATTAGAAAATTTGTTGAATATTTCTGTATCAGATATTTTCATTATATTGCTCTTGAAGCACTTAAATAATGATGTGGGGTTTTTTTCAGATACTTGTAAAAAGTAATTTTTCAAGCACTTATACACGACCATATTCTCTTTATTGCAAAGTAAATAATTTAATATATGGTATAAATGTAGAAAGATGCTGAATCTATATAACATGCTATTTAGGCAAGGAAAAGAAATTAGACCCCGTAGTTTCAACATTTTTTTCCCAAAGAGCATTGAAAATGTCATCATTACTTTCTTCCTGCGAGATATACGTGCTGCAAAGTGCATCTGCCTTCAGGTTGAACCTGCACCACCTTTGCCTATAACGTGCAGATAAAGTTGGAATGATCTGATGTAATTTCAGGTGCTAATTTAAGTAGCTCATCTCACACTCAGATAGCTAGCGAATGATGCTGTTACCTAGCCTTAGATGAGAGCTCGTTGAAGAAGTTCCTGTTGGCATCCACACACCCAGCCCGCCTGGGCCAGCACGAGGAAGGGCTCCTTCGACTGTAGTCCCTCACTAGGCTCTCATCGCCTTCCTTCTCCCACGTGTATTCTACCATCTTTCACATTTAATACTGAATTTAAATTTATAATTTCAATGGGGCTGAGCACCTGAGTTTTGAAACAGAATATAAAACAGATGTGAAATAATAATGACACAGCATTCTTCCATGGGACTGAAGACACGCCCCTGGCACCCATTACTCTAATTTTACTCCCTTCTGAGGTCATCCTTTAATTTCAGAGTACTCTCTTCTTTCTGAAGAGTTTCTGACAAACAGGGGAAAAAATAAAACAAACAAATAAATAAATAAAAAGCTAAGGTTCTCCAGGCTCCATTCATGGGCATATGGCACTCAGAGGGAAGGGAGGCAGGCACCTGCTTCCCCAGCACAGCAGTGTAAAAGGTATTGCAAAACTGGTTTGCAAAGAGTAGGAGGGTGGAAACGGCAAGTGATAGAAGCAGACTTTGGTTGCAATTAGTCTTTACATTGACGCTGTTGAGTCCTGGAGATTTTAGCTATCATAAAGTCAAATCTTCTGTTATGAGGTGTTCTGGCTGTACAGCGTTTTGCTAAGAGTTACACTCCTCAGGTTCTGCTAATTACAAAATACACCAAATATTCCAAAACTTTCATTCAACTCCCCAGCACCAATAAAGCTGTACTTCTGCAATAGCAGCCTCCACCCTGTTTTTGCTTACCTTTCTTATCTGCAGCCTCGCCAGTGTCCCCCTTCTGCCCGCATCGCTTTCATGGGCACCACCACACAGCCCAGCACTGAGCACAAGACCATGTCTCGCCCTGTACCGATTCGGAGAAGCTGCCCAAGCACACCAGCAGCCATGGTACCACCTGGGACTGCTGTTTTACTTCCCCC
Organism: Cygnus olor; assembly: GCF_009769625.2. Taxonomy (NCBI): domain Eukaryota; kingdom Metazoa; phylum Chordata; class Aves; order Anseriformes; family Anatidae; genus Cygnus; species Cygnus olor. The sequence continues at coordinate 36,531,525 of NC_049175.1, forward strand.
GTGCTCCCCACGCCAGCTCTTTATTCTGTTCTTGAGTGCCCAGCTTCAATGCTGTCTCAGGAAAGTGTCCCAAGAGCAGACCTGACACAACGCCAAGGCTGGCACTTGAAGCATGGAAACATTTCCCCTAGATCTGAAGAAATTGCACAGGTCAGAATTAGTCCCTCTACTCCAGCTGACCTTAGAAAAAGCATCGCCTGGCCCCAACCTACACCAATCTGTGCATCGCAGGGATGGCTCATCCAGACAGTCCCCTGACAGTGTATTTGGCTGATAAACCTATTTTTCATGATGAGAACTGCTTCCATTAAAATTTTTATGTTCATATAAATTGCAATCTTCATGAGATTCTGATACTAAGTAATTTTGGGGCACCAGATACGTCCATCTCTCCTACTAGCGTTCTTTTTCAGTAGCTGTTCAACAGTTTTTAAAAAATAGCCTTCCTCTGTTGACTTTCCTTCACAATTGTTTGTTTGCCCTCAGTGACGTCCATCAAGCTCCTTGCAGGGAGCTTGGTGTGCTCCTCCTGAACGTGGTGAAAATCCGAATATGTTTTGGAAGCAGACAAGGTGGCACTGCAGTAAAACTAGTAACTCAGGTTTGAACCAGAACCAGTTATTTATTTATTATTATATTATTTATTATTCATTATATTATTATTATTATTTATTATTAGTTTTTTAACACATGATGCAGCGTGGTTGCAGACCCATGAAGGAGCCTATGTATGATGGCACTTTCTTAGCTAAGTGGACACTTCACTGGTAGCGCTCATTGGAGCTGAAATCTTTTCCTGCCACCAAAACCAGAAGAGGATCACAGGTATTCTGCAGCCTGACTTGCAGATGATATTATTCCATCTGCACCAGCACAATGCGGAAAACGCTTACATTGTGCTACATCTATCACATAATTAATCCCAATATTACTACATGAAATCTCATGTGTGATAATATTTTCCAGAAATGTTATGTTACAATAAGGTCAAATATCATATAATTTTTCTGCTGGATCCTCCTCCACGCCGTGTTTACCCTACAATATGAGGTTCCAGGAGGTGAGAGGCACACCAGGGCTCGGCAGCTGCTCACACAGCCACAGCCACGCAGCCGCAGCCACACGTGCTCTGCTGGGCTCGTGGTTCTCTGACATGCACGAGAAGGGGGCTCTAGGCATGCAGCAGCTATACATTTATGTATTATGGCCACAAAACAGCCTTTGTCTCTATTATGGTGTGCTTTAGCAAGAGAGCTGCCCTAAGAGCCGGAGTATGTCATTGTGCATTTCTGCATTTCACTCATCTCTTATCTTCTGATCGTTGCGTCTTGGTAATGCTGAGCTTTGCCATCACTTTAGGCTGGGATCTGCATTTCAAAGAGGCTCAGCACTGGAATTTCAGAGGAGGAAAATATGCTTAAGAGATATCACTATCTGCTTCTTATTTTTAATTCACTAGTAAGAACTAATTCACCATGTGCTGTGTAATACTTGGATTTAATTCCTGTTCAAAAAAAAAACACCTGTTTCATGACGGTCTTCTCCAAGTAAAAGCCAAAGCCAGCTCGGGATGACAATGAACCTTATCGGAATTACTCAATATCCTGCTCTCTCCAGCTTGTTCTCCCTGTGAGAACAGAGGCATGGCGTAATTCCTTTCACTGAGAACCTTCCCATGATGGGCTTAATCAGCTGTTCCCATTCATTCATCTCTTAAAGCAATAAATAAAACATACTGAACCAGAACTATCCCTTAATTTTCCTGATGATACACCCCCATGACCTCACCCACGGATTTATATATTATTAATTTTACCGGGACCTGCCATATTATTTGTGAGCATCACAAGGAGATCCACAGGAGAGCTAAGGCCCGCAGCAGGTTGGGCAGCAATTTCTGCCCCGTCTCAGCCAGGAGATCACAGCACAACGCGTGAGCAGGACCAGAGCTGGCAGTGATGGCAGGTGCTGTGGGCTCCCGCATCATCTGCCAGAGCAGCATCCTCTGCTCAGGCTACCTCGTTGCATGGACGGGTCCAAACCTACTGAAAACACCAGGAGCACACTGAATTTTGCATGGCCTCTTGACCAGGTGCTGCACATCAGGACCTGAAATGAAACACTACCTACTTATGTGCAAAGATGAAAATAGTGTCGAACCGTGAACAAACAGTCCTTTCATTTCGTTACTGGTTAGTCCTTATTGAACACACACGGCTCTGCTAACTCTGGCTTTGTTTCTTTTCGTTTTGTTCAGTTTTACTTCTTTCATGACTTCAAGTGCCTTTGACTAATTTTCACTTTGCTTACCTCAATCATCTACTGATAAAGTCCAAACCGAGACGCGGAGTCCTTCAAAAGAACCTGTGGGTTTTATTCTTTAAAAAGTGCTACTGCCCATATTTACTCTGAACCATCTGTTACACATCTAATTAAAATATATTTGTAATGAGCTTATTAGTGCACGGAATATGTCCTGAACAGGATGTCAGTCAAGAACCAATTGCTTCAGTAGAAAAGATACCTTAAACTCCTATTAGTTTAACAAAACCCTGCATTGGTATTTTCATCCTGCATAAAAGTGAACTGAGAGAGGGCAGGCATTCGTGTACTTTTTGTAATAATTTCCTCTTCAAATATGTTGCTGTTCCTTTCTAATATAGAGTCAGATGGCCTCTTATAATTGCAGTATCAAATCTTTGCCTCAGTTTTCAACTGCAGGTGATTTCAAATGATTAAAGATGCACAACAGGGAATAAACAAAAATGCTTACATGCAATTATTTTTAATTAGTATTTGGCTATAAAGTGTGTGCCTTCATAAAAAAGTCTGTTATTCACATAAACATCTGTTACCATACACACAAGGAAACACACTGTAAGTCTGTCATCACATCACCAAAACAGAAAATACTAAGGAAGGCTGGACAGGAAAGTCAACACTTTGAGTTTTTAAACAAAAGATACAAGCATAACTGCCAAAACAGACACTGCACCACACCTTTCAATTAGCGTAGCTCACAATCAAAGGAAGAGCTGTTACCAATGGAATTATACTTGAAAATGTTAAAATAGATGGAATTATTCTTTGAAAACAATGGAATCTGTAAGCACAAGACGATTTCAAACTCTTTACTAATTTTGCACCAGCAAACATAATCAAAACGCTTCCTGTTTGCACAGTATCTCTGGGTACTCTTCTGACAACTTTTTTAAATCTTATTTTTGTTCATTATTTAAGCACTCTCAAAAAAAAAAACCTCTGCTGTGGTGTTAGCACATAAATCAACCTGCAACAGTCAGTCCTGGCCTCATTTTACAGCAACCTACTCAGGGACGTTGACATATTTTAAGTAAGCATGCAGCAAACCGCAAAGTAAGGGAGAGATACAGAGTGATATAAATTAATACTACAATAATTGATAGGTGGAGATAAGGTTGCTCGGCGGAATACTGAGAATAAAATGAAGAGGAGGTGTGAGAGCACCTTGCACATGAATTACTGAGTCTGGGAATTGCCGAGCTCTGCTGCGAGGGGGCTCGTGGAAATGCCTTGCTGCCATAGCATCCCCAGCCACCAAACTTGACACAGGACTTCCACAAACAGAGAAATCATGGCGTTAACCCCACGACTAAAGAGCTGAAGTAACATAGCATAATATGCATGAAAATACAAGCAATTGTTTAATTAACAAGCACAGGTGACGGTATCCACCCATCGTGCCTCAGCATTATCTACATTCGGATCTGAGGTGGAAAAAAATGCCTGCACCTCAGTTGTGGCTCTGCCGGGACCAATAACTAATCGTTACAGCAAAGCCAACCTGGGGGTGCTGATCGTCAGACGCATGGATGGAGGCACCACATGTAATCCTGACCCAGCACCTTGACCCATTAATTGCGCGCACAAATCTTTCTGCATATCCTGAGAGAGCTCATGTCTCTTAAAATCCTTCCTTCATGAGCTGTTAATGAGTGTCCTCTGGGTCCGGCTTCCTATTCTGACCAGTACGTCTTGGCCCAGAGAGAAGTCAAAAGTACCCTCAGAGTTTGTAATGGCAAAGATGACCCTCTGCTACAAAGCAGATCAGAATCTCTTCCAACTCCCTTTGATTTACAAGCCTTCTCCTGCATATCAGCATTTCATATATCTTCCAAAGTGTCAGAAATATGAAAGTCATACATTATATGCAAAGAATGGCCCAGTTCATTACTATCATTTTATTTATTTAACAAATACGGTATTTAATCAGAAGAAACTGACAGCCACAATTGTTTATTGCAATCATACAACACAACAATAAATAAACATTGCACATTAAGTAGTAGGTGGAAGGATAACTGGAAACATCCCATATAAAAAATTCTTCCTAAGAATTCCTCACTAACAGACAGTATTTGTAAATCTATTGACAAAGAGCTCAAAAAAGATGCGGCAGTAAATAAAAAACGTGAGACCAGACAAGGTAGATTTTGTATTCAGACAAGGAAATTAATTTGGGGGTTGACTCCAGGAGTGAACTACGCTACTTCCCGTCGGCTTTCTGCTAATGCACTGACAGGTTAGACAGCCACTCGTAAATAACACGAGCCACGTGAAAGACTAATCTGCTTTTTAGCGATAACCAGTTTAACCAGCATAAAGGCAAACCACCGCTCCCAGCTCACAGAGGTGACGTGGGGTGGGGGACACTGACACCAGCCCTCACCAGCCCCCGCGGTAGCAGGGTGCGCTCCCCAGAGGAGCTGCAATGTGCCATGGCCTGCAGCCCGCCAGCTCTCCTCTCCTCCCTTCTCAGTCCTTAAACGATGTTCTGCTCCCAGCTTTGTGTGCCCTGACCTAATTGCAAAAACATAAAGAAAATGCACTTCCATTTTAAAATCTTCACTTTTCAAGTTTCCCCTCCCCTGCTTTCTGCAAGCACCGGGCAAGCTGGTGGAGCTTTAAGGCCCCTCTGCTTTCCTAACTTCAGTGCAAGTTTCACAGGAGTTTGTGGCGCAGGAGTGGATCTCAGTAACTGTGACAGGCGGCTGGGCCTGACAGAAGAAATAACCATTGTCCTCCTGAAACCTGCTGCAGTGCCATAGCTGGAGATGTTACCCCTTCACCGTATAGGACTCCCCAGGTTGAGAATAAAGCCAGCACTTTTCTTTATTTCTCTCCTTGTTTGCTCTTCCCTCTCGTTTAAAAGCAACTATCATCCAACTTTGAACGCTAATGTTGAGGGAAGAAGTGTTAATTCCTTTGCTACAAAAGTTGAAATAACTCACAGTATGGAGTGGTAGTAAATGTGTCCTGATGCATATTTCATCTATGAGGCCACAGGCTTTACACTGAAATCACTTAAGGTGTGAACAAACACATCTCTAAGTTTGAAGTAACCAATAGATAAGGAGAAAAAAGTCAGATCGAACTACACGGGGTAAAAGGGGCAAAGAGAACTCTTCTGGAAGACTTGTCCCTATGTGAGAACACTAATGGCCACCAAAAGCAAAATGCTAAGGCTCTGTAATCTCTTTATGAAGCTTAATTATGAAGGGATCTTTTTATTCATCCAGCATTTTTTTAATTTTTTTTTTATTTTTTTACAAAATTATTCAAGCAGTGTATCCAAGGAAATTAAACCTATAGACGCTTTAAGGAGGTAAGTCATACCTCTAAAAGATGTCCGCATTACATTCAGTAGGAATTCAGTGTTTTTTGTGAATGAGATGCTTCCAAAGCATTTATTAGTACTAATAATGCAAGTTTTTAATGCAAGTTTGGCACATAAACCAAGCAGTGTGTACCAATTGTGCCTGCAAATATGTGAGTTTACTGTGAGGACCTGGAGCAAGTATCACAGCTTTGAAGGAGGAATCTTAGTTCTTCACTTTATAAGTTAATACATCTCCAGAAGCCTATTATTCCTCCTACACACAACTTGAAAACAGGATGTATTTGAGACTTGCCCATTGAGGGAAGCTTGAAATAATGCTACAACACTTGGTGTCCAGTATTGTGCCAAGAAATCCAGCGTATCTTTCTGAAAGTTAACTCAGAACCAGCTGATTCCCTGAGACTCTCAAATGCCATTTCAACAACAGGCATTATCTAATTTCCATGACCATAGAGAAAAATGACAATCCCAAAGCAGGCTTACACCCCAGAAGGTATACACAAAGGATTCAAATTTTGTGTGTTCATGAGTTTGTTTGTTTGTTTGTTTGTTGTTGTTGTTGTTTTAAATCTCAGGTTTACAAAACCAGCTTGATGTCTCTCAGGGCAACCCCTGCAGCCAGGATTTGATTTGGATGGACACAGGATTGTGCCTGAGAAACACACTTCTAAAATACAGCAGGGAAAAACCAAGTGCCTTTATCAACCACTTTGTTAATTATATGCATCACTTGGCTTTATTTTAAACTTTATCCAAAGCTTTGCATTGGGCTCTCCCAGGTGCTAGCTAACGTGAGCACTCACAAGCAGCACACACACTAGGGAAAGAATAATAAAAGCGCAACTTTTACTTGCTATGGAAATACTATGGGAATACAATTGATTTCTGGAGGAATGATGAGGAAATGCAGAACTTATGCTCCTGAAAAAATAAGGAATACTGACATGGGGAGTGCAGGGCACTGTCAGTGTGTCAGAGATCTCGTACATGGCAGCTGTTTTCCTTTTTTTCTGTTATTTTAACCAGTCAGAACAACGACTGTGCTGGTCGCAGAGCTCTGATTCATTTGAACAGTGCAGGTTTTGCATTTTTCTTAGAACTCAGGGAATCTGAAAGAATGACACTTTCTGTTCCCATTTTTCTGACTACCTGCCTTAACATTTCCCAGAATTAGGCAGGCGCTCTGCTATGACTCGTGGCTAGCAGGGGACAGAGGATTTCTTCCTTTTCCAGCACGGGCTGTCACATCAGAACCTCTAAGAACAGTTTTATTTAAATGTTTCAGCAAGAAGACTTGCTGCCGAGCCTATTTTTTTCCTGCAGCTTCTATCTCAGCGTCCCTGGTTTCCTGTTTCCTTCTGCTGGCTCTGCTCCACGCGGAGATGACACATCCCTGCTGCACTAACGCCACGGAGCCCAAAAATCATTCCCTGCCCATTCGGATGCACCTTGTTGTGGTTCTTGCAATATGAAATGGTGACATCGATCATAATTTATGAACTCATTTTTTATGTATTCATGCTGTTTTTCTGCTAATTTCCGATTAGCAAGAGTAGCCGGCCAAGATGCTCTCCTTTGCACAAGCTGGACCGTTAGCAGGGGTAGGGACTGGTCCTCACGGTTTTCTTTGAAGAGTTCATGCTAAATTACAAGGAAAACCACTAAATTACCACTGTGCTGAGAATAATAAATCATTAACAGCCAAAATCTCCGCTCCGTTCTGGCAAACAGAAATATTTATATGGATGCCTAAGTAGTACAGGAACCATCTGCACCCCAGGGGGGCATGTTTGCTCTGTCTCAGACAGAACGGGGTTTGGAAATGTTTGGTAATTTCCTTACTCTGCTGCTACATACTACGCTCACATACATCTGCCATAGGCATAGTAAGATAAGTGTTTACATTTCTACTCATGCTTTTTTTTTTTTTTTTTTTTGGCTATTTTTAATCCCTTTCTGTATCATTTTCAATGCAAACCACAGTAATATGTCTTTTTTTCTTTCTTTCTTTCTTTCTTTCTTTCTTTCTTTCTTTCTTTCTTTTTTTTCTTTTTGAGGTTTAAAGGTTCATCGTTATCAGGTTTTACATAACCCTATTATAGCTGTGAATATTTTCTCTGCAAAGCTGAGAAGAATGTGGTAGAAAGTACTCATGGCTACTGAGGAGCTTCTTCTTATGGAGAAGAGATCCATGAACTTCACCCCTCTATCGTCACAGGCTCAAAATAAATATGCTTTTATCCATCCCCATTGTGCCTCAACCTTTCAGCACCCTTGCCACTTATCACATTTTTCAAGGTCACCCACTAACACCGTCTCCCCAGTTGCCAAATCGATACAAGCAACATCACACTTCCCATAAAAACAGCTCTGCTTGCACTGAAGCACCATAGAAAGAACACAAAAACCTTACCCTGCAAGAATTCAGTCTCCTTAGTAAGAACCACTGGGCCCAGTTCGTATTCCCTTGAAATTAATGGGTTTGTGCCATTAACTTTGGGTGGGCATCAGAAGGGGCACTCAAGACATCACCCTGCAAACCAGCTACGTATACAGGTTATGTTTAAGCACAATTAGTAAGCCCATGCCTAAAGACCTATGCTCAAGCCATTTGATGACTGGATTTAGCTCCGCTCAGCAAGTGGAAGGCAGATGGAAGCTGGCACAGCAGGCGTGGAGCTCTGCCTGGGCCAGGACAGTGTGATTCAGTTCCCAGAAAAGGGAATTCCTACACGTAATGTAAATTGTTCTCAATGTGTTCACAAAAACTTTTGTGTGTCAGATTTAACTACCACAGATGAACCCTAGTCCTCCTCAGGCTTCTCAAGCACATGCAGATACGAGTCCTTCAGGGTTATGTGGCTCCGAGCACCCCCAGCTCTCACCCCACGTCCCCCTCGGGGTGCCACAACTCGGTTATGGCACAGGCCCTGCCCAACGCAGGAAGCACCAGTGTGTAGGAAGGTGAATCTCCTTTCGGGAGAAGGCCATGGACAATTCTGTGTTTGTCTGACACGATCCTCAAATTCACTACTTCCTAGCTGTATGGGAAGATGTCTATACTTGTGAACTGAGAACATTTTATATGGGGAAGAAATATCTGTCTGTACTATGCTTCAGCTGCGCGCTTGTGCCATGGAACCGGCGCTGCCCATTCTCTGACCATTGTTCCCTTCCGGAGCTGCAAGTCCCAGAACCAGAAGTCTCCGAAAGTTATTCAGAACTAAATCAAGTGTTGTTTACTTATAATAAACTTCTCCTGAGTGTCAGCCTGCCCAAAAGGATTCTTTACTGAAGTCTCATTATTTTGCGTGGTTATGCTGCGCATTGTCATAAGAAGTATTTTGATTGCACCACATTAGTTACTGTCATACCATAACTCCTACAAAGGAAGGAGACAGGAAAAAACACCTACTACCTAGAAACTGGAAACTGGATTCAGGAGCCATGTTTATTCTCAGATCTCGGTTTGGCTCACCACATGGCCTGCGGCAAGCCAGTTACCTATTTACGCTTTGCTTTGTGGAGAAGCTAATCCAGTGATGCTTCTGCACCTCTACAAGCACCATTTATGCTACCGGGTGGTGACAGCTGGCAGCCTCTCCTGCAGCCCTGTGGCAGTGCCCACCACTTCTCCCGGCTCTCCTCCACGCCCCATCTCAGCACCATCCCCTGGGAGTGGAGCTGGGCAGCACGGCCAGGAGCTGCGGTGGTGATGCTGGCAGCGACACCGCAACAGCAGAGGGAAACATCCCAGGAATGCTGCAGCTGGACCACGCGGTCCTCGTCCTTCAAGGGCTGCCACACAGCAGGAGCCCCCCTCGCTCCCACCACACCAGCGTCTCCTCCCCGGCCTGGGAGCAGCTTTCGGCCCAGGGACCGCAGCCGTGCCCGCAGCCCAGCAGCTCCGCATGCCACCCAGCATCAGCGGATGTTTATCTTTTACTGTGCTAATAATTCTAAACTTTGTGAAATACTTCTGGCTAGTTAAACTATTCCCCTGTAAAATTCAGATGCCCCCTTACGGGCAGCAGCTGTTGAAATAACTGCTTTACAATGTGATCCTCTTGTTCGATGATTTTTGCCTTCCAATGCTGCAATTTACATTTTTGCCAAGGCCTCAAACTGGCACTTAAGTATGAGAACAGCTCGGGATCTTGCCTTCGTCTCCAGCCAACTGATATCCTAAGCCTTGCTATGACATTATATAAATATTCAAAAAATGCTTGTGAATACCATAATTTCTCCAGGTCTCAATAATGAGGAATTATCCAAGTAATGGATTATGAATGGAGTAGTAATGTATGGAAACATTACCCACCCAAAATGTTTTAGAGCTCCCAAGGACTCCACATGAAACAAAATGTGAGAGCCCCAGCATTAACAAAATAAAGCTGTCTCCTGGGATTCGTATTCCTGCAGGAGACTCCAGAAAGGTGAACATTCACACAGATTCTGTTTATTTCTAAATATTACTAGAAGCTGTAAAGTGCACTTGGGAAGATCAGATTATGCAAAAGACCTGCTAACCCAACTGAGTTTTGCAAATTTAAACCGATATCTTGAAGTCTGATATCAATGCATGCTTTCAGACAATCGGTGCATTTTGCAAGGTGCACCTCCCTCCTCACTACCCCATGATCCCAAATCACATTTATATCTTGCCTCTGCAAACTAGATACATTTTAAAAATACGTTAACACAGTTAATCCGGTTATTTCTGAAGGAAAGTGTTTGAACAAAATGAAAGGCGTTGGCTAGGTGCCTACTAAGCCCAGGGTCACTGCTGTGCCCACGTCTAAAATCTCTGTGAAAGATGTTCACGCAAAGCTTACAGAGACGCTGAAGGTCGCTTTCAAAAGCCATTGCTCAATTCGTTCCTCCGCCGCGGTCAGGATGCCAGACCCTTCAACTATTTCTTACTTAAGTATCCCTTACTCATGTGAGTGGGACAGAAGTAAGGATTACTCATCCGAGAAGGAGTTGCAAAACTGCATCTGAAGGCTGCTGCTCTGGAGCCAGCCATTGTATCAGGGCTGAGTGCAGGAGGAGGGACTGTGCCCAGGAGCCAGCCTATCTTCTGGGAAAGAGCATTCTAAGAATTATTTTTTAAACTAATTTGAAAAGTTAGGAGTTTGCTTTTTTTTTTTTTTTTTTTTTTTTTTTTTTTTTTTTTAAGTTGCAAACAATCAAATAAAGACTGGAACAACAATGGGTTTCTTTTGTAGCATATCTTTAAATTATAGGAAACTTGCTTCGTGGCCAAACTGGGTTGGCTTGGAGCCAGAATGGATGTCTCCATTCTCATCCTTTCCCGTATTCTTTCAATGAGCAAAATGAAAATGTTTATTTTTTTTAAGTGAAGCAAAGCAGAGGCTCAGATGGACAGATTCCTAATTGCATTGTTCCTGACAGGCCTCCTTCATAAACAAAAGTTTACGAAACCCATGGAAAGAAATAGAAAGGCTCTCATTGTCTTCAATAGGCCCTGGTTTAGGCTCTTGCAGCTTAAGCTTAATCAATTACAAATGTTCCCAGGATTATATTTTCTTTGACTTTATTAAAAATTGCAAGATTGGAAGGGCAAGAGTCATTCAGTGTCAGTGGGAAAACAGAAAGAGGGGAGGTAAGGCTACCATGGGAAGAAGTACTCTGGATGCTTACAAAATGCAGTATTGCTGCGGTCACCTAATATAATGAAAACAAAATAAAATGGAGGCATTAATGTTATTCTCCAACTGGAATCTTATTAATCAAATATTTCCTGGCTGACTGAGGCGCAGGATTACTCTAAAGTGAATCAGACGGCAAGCTTCCTACAACTCCACAAGTCTCCTGCTGGCTCCTGGCCTTCTTGTGGTGCCGGAGGAGCTGGAGGAGCCCAGGCTCGGGGACGGGGCTGGAGGGGTATGGGGGGGGAGATGCAGTCCCCTTTTGGCCTTCCCAGGGCTGGGGTGCATCCTGCAGGGCCCGTCCTGCCCCAGCAGCCACCAGCAGCTCGGTGCACACGTATGCATGGAGTTTTTCCCCAGCGTCTGGAATCAGGAGGTAAATACCTGAGCCTTGCTCAGCTTTGTGTGGAATTCTCCATCGGTCTATTCCCCGGCATTTAAAACCAAAAAGCAAGTCAAAATAGTCTGCGTGCCCTAAATCTAAAATAAAAATCTAAAATAAGTCTTAGACTTATTTTGATGAAATACATCGGGCTCATGCAAATGTATGCAACAACGAGAACCACAGCCTTGGGAGCAGACAAAGCTGTTATTCCTCTCCCATGGGAGCACCCGCTCCCCCGAGCACTCTGCTGTGCTCAGCGCGTGCCTTTGGGCCCCCAGACCCGTGCCAGAGTTTGTCTGAGATTTGCAACCGACTTTAATGGGAACAAGGCTCGGTCCTTTAAATAGGTGCTATATTTATGGAGCAACGAGTAGCCAAAACGTAGGGAAAAATGCAGCCAACCTCTTTGCTATTTTTTGATGACACAACAAAGTCTGACTTTCATTAACTTTTGCACGTATATATCAGGGGTCCTCCTAGGGACTAGGGAATGAATGCACTTTGTTTGAACTCTGTAGCCATTATATACTACTTTTTATTGATTTTTTTTTGCCTGTAATTCTCAATGTAGTTCTATTGTGTTCATGGAAAAATATTTATTTTTAGTCCCACAATTTCCCAATATATTTGTTTTCATCATAATTGTTTTAGTTCTGTTACAAATGCTTGGTGATTATAGGTTACATCTTCCCAGTTTTCTAAAAAAAAAAAAAATACAAAAATTTAGCATCTTAGATTAATGATTTTAGTCATCCAAAAAGGCGAAAAGAAAACAAAGCATGGGCAAGCGTACATAGCATGCTCTCAGATGTATATTTATAGTTTCCATCGGTGCCCTGCCCACATTTCTGGAAGCACAACTTGCCTACGAAGTAAATATACAACCCAGAGAAAAGTTAGCCTTTCTGTTTCAAAATGTTTGCATTAGGAAAATAAACGAGGGGAGCAGCTCGCCGCCTACAACCTCACGGCATTCCCGGGGAGTGTGCGGCCCCAGCAGGTCTCTTCCCAAGGAGCCAGGTGGGGCTGGCCTCCGCGCTGGTCTCCTGGGGGTCCCAGAGCCCCACGGGCCCCAAATGATCTCCTCCCAGCCCCATCCGAGCTGTGGGCTCGGTTCTGCTCCTGCCGAGCCTCCTGGGGAGCGAGCAGGAGCCGCGCGGGATGGGAAGCCGTGGCGGCGCTGGGAGGAGCGCGGGGCCATTGGGGAGCCATCTGGGAGAAATCATTTTATTTATAACTTAAGTAATAGCACAAGCCACACAGCAAATCGATTTGCTTTTGGATTCCAGCTATTGTCTGATTGCCCAGACAAACAGCATCCAGTTTAAGTGGAGTCCACGGCAGTAATAACAAAGAAGGAACACAAATTTTAATTATGTTTCTTGAAGTCTGTATAAGTATTGGAGAACCACATAAAAATGATTTTTTTGACTAACTTGCAGTTGAAAATGTGTCATTAAAAGCTATGAGTCTGATTTTCTGCTCTGCTGGTCAAGATATTAACCAAAATGATAAAGTATTCATTCTTTGAGGGGAGAAAAAGTAGAGGGAAATAACTGCTGAAGGTCTCACACTGGAGATATGATGAGAATGACACTAAAACCAGAGAGTTCATCGCTCCCCACTTGTTGGTCTCATTATGCCACAAGCAAGTACCGGAGTCAGAAGCAAGAAGAAATCCCGCATGAAGCAAATCGGGCAAAAATAAATAATGAACCCCAGCACGAACGTGAAACCCTCCGCCAGTCCACTGGCAGCACGACTGACACTTTTTCCAGACTTTCTTCTTCTAACTTTGGCAGGAGCAGGATGTCAGCCTCCGACACTGCTCACGGTGTATGCGTTTGACAAGAAGTGTCAGAACGTGGTCTTTCATATCACCAATGATTCAAATTAATTTCTGCTCCTCTTCGCTTGCGTCTTCCCTAATTCTGCAAGCTTGACTTCATACCCACTGAAACTTACATTTATTTGTAATCTTGCTGCTTACACTCCACTGAACAATAAAAGAACAATAAACTTAATAAAAAGCCCAAGTGATTGGAAATAGCTCTGGGAATGGCAGTCCAGTATGAAAGCTATAAATTTACTTGTATACTCATGACATTGTCAGCTAATTTTTATGAAAAGCCCATCACAGAACATTGCACCAAAACACTGTGATCACTCGTATGTCACCCATCATACTTCCCCTGATAACAAAACAGAAAATGCATCATAAAATGATACTTCAAACTACAAATTCATCATGAAATGCTCACTGTATACAGTAACAATTCTTTCCTGACCTTGTCTTGCACCTGAACCTTAAATTAATCATTTTTCTTCTATAACATTAAAGAATACCCAGTGGTACTTTTTATTGATTTTAAAAGCTAAAACTTCAACTAATAATATCATTACTGTTTTGGTTAATATTTCCCTATTCAAATCTGCATAGAGTTCAAGAAGTTGTGCAGTGTAAAATAAGTAATATGGCTTTTGGAAATATGATTTTAACATATTTTTCTGTACTTGTGTCAGAAAGTATTGACTGACATACAGAGGCTGAATCAAAGCCCACTGAAGTCAAAGGAAAACACCTATTGATTTTAAACGGTTTTGGATCAAGCCCTTAAGACCTAATCCTGGAAAATGCTGAGTGTATTAAAGCTACGTAGGAGCTAAGCATATCGAGAATTCACAGGACTAAATCCTGTTAAATACATAGTGTTATCCTGACTTAGACTAAGGTACTCAATTGGACTAATTAGGGAAAGTCTTCCAAGAGATGCCCAGTACTATCACTGCACCTTGCCATCACTCTTGCAGTGGCCATGCTGTCGATGTAGGGGATGGAGCACTTAATGCCCTGATTTCCACAGGCCTATGGCATATGCACGTATACTAAAAGCACACATTTACATGTGTCCACCCAATAGTTTTTAATGAATCAGATTTTCTCCCGTGAACTACTCATAGCTTTGCAGACACAAAGCTGAGTGGTTCCAGCAGTGGCACGAGGGCACACCTTAACCACAAACACAAGGTTCTCCTGAACCTGGGGATGCTCTTAGGGCAAAGAGGTGAGCGACCCTTCAGCTCGCCCCTGGGGCTGCTCGGGCAGCTGTAGTTCAGCCTTCAGTTCTTAATCTTTCCGCTAACCACACATGGGAGGACATGAACACAGATAAATCCCCTGCCTTTCTGTTTCCTTCTGAGCACCAGCAGAAGCTTTGACTCCCCCGTGCCACAGCGGAGGCGCGGGCAGTGGCCACTCAGCCTCCAAATCCCCCCGGCCCCTGGGGGCACCCCATGGTCCTGTGCTTCACACACTGCTGAAGTTTAAAAGTACAAAAGTACAGCTTCGGCAGAAGTGTGAATGTCTTTTTTTTTTTTTTTTTTGAGCAACAAGAATGAAGTTGATTATAGCTATGTAAAAAAATTGTCTTTTTTTTTTTTTCTTAATTGATCATCACTTCAGGATAAGCGTAACACATCCTTTGTTTTCAACTGTTGCAGAGAGTAAAGCAACTACCAGGAATAACGGTGCAGGAAATGTGTGTTCAGGTTGTCAGCCTTCCAATTTAATTCCTCTCCTGCCCTTGCCAAAATGAGGAAGGATGAAGTAGTAAAGCCTCCACCCTATTACTGAATGCCTCAGCTGCGGCTCGCTCCCACCCAGGCGGTCCCGCTCCCTCCTGATGGACGACCAGGAGCCCCCAGGTTTTATTACCCGCCCTGCATAACATCCAGCTTCCCCAGATTAACTTCTGCATGAAATACTGCAGTGGAAACCTCCGATGCAAATGGAGTCATGAGCAGACTAAAATAAAGATAATTCAATACAAAACGAAGCACAGTTTATATCTGGAGAGGACTAACTCTCTGGAAAGAGAGTAAGGAGGAAAGGGCTTCTCAGAACAGCACAGCAATGTCTCATGCTGCCCATTGAGCAGCTGCTTTGCTTAGGACAAAATTCAAGTATTTGGTGACAAGCAGGTCGC
Organism: Cygnus olor; assembly: GCF_009769625.2. Lineage (NCBI taxonomy): Eukaryota > Metazoa > Chordata > Aves > Anseriformes > Anatidae > Cygnus > Cygnus olor. The sequence goes on from NC_049175.1 coordinate 36,547,227, forward strand.
AAAAGGTCGTCCCTGCTGCAAAGGCTTGAGACAGCCCCTTGCAGCCCCAAGAGGACCTCTCCTTGCACCTTCTGCCGAGAAGCGCCCTGCCTGTAAAGGTCTGCCAGCCCCCGCAGGTGGGACACAGCTCAGAGCCCCGGGGGGCATCTGGCTGGAGGTGCTTCAAGCAAGGCTTTCCTGCTCAGCACCTGCGACGTGCGCCCTCCTTTTCCAGAAACGTGGCCAAAAGACATCTCTGGAGATGCCAATATCTTCTCTCTGTCTACAGAGGGAATTTACAGCAAGGATCTTGGACTAGATATATCACTTTGATATGACTGCAGAGAGATGAGATGAATTTGGGTCATATCTTGCCGCTTTTAATTACTTTATGGCTGACATAAGACTCACATAGAGCACAAAGATGATTTCTGCTGGACTTCATCAGCCATGCAGCAACGTGTTGGAGGGACAGTGCCAAAGTCCAAGAGGAATCCGGATCTGAAATACGGGACTTTTATGAAAGGCAGAACCCGGAGTGAGAAAAGGTGACAATTTGACTCTGAATTAATAAGTGCCATTTTATTTATCAGAAAATATCACATCTGACAGAGCTGCCAAAGACAAGCGCAAGTCAATTCTGTAAGAGCAGGTTTTATTGTTCTGGTAGCAGAGGAGAAAAAACAATGTTTTACAAAGAAAAGAAACTTGACATGGTATTGAGGATGTTTATTTCTTTTATCATATTATGTATGAATCTTTTATAAGTTTTCAGTGAACTATATTAATTAAAAATTAGTTCTGGGAATATTTTGCTTGTAGCCTAATAAGCTATTACGTCAATACAGATTTTCGTAGACTATTTTAAATTTGAAATAAAGGGGTCTCCTGAGTACGCGCAGTGGAACAAAATTGTAACAAAAAAAAAAAAATAGAATGCTTAACACTTTTTACTTGTACAAGTTAAGGATCAGAGTGCAGGTCTTACTTGTCTTTCTAAGTAATTTTTATAAGTTCCATTCAAAACGGTTAATTATTAAAAGTTTGGTGGATTCAAACTGTGTAAGGAACTTGATTAGACCCGTTTTTTTTTATTTTTTTTTCATTTTAGCTTTCATTGCAACCCATCCAAATGCTATTATACAACAAAGCAAGGCTTTTCCACCAGTGGCCATTTGGACAACATGCGAGGAGAGCACTGCAGTGCCCATCTGTAGGGAAAGCATAGAGAAGGCAATAGAAAAGGTGCGGGGAAGGCTCCCACCTATCTGTGATTACACGGATTTATTGCCTCTGGTGCTAAACCAGTAGAGCAGCCTTCCCTCTCTGTGTGCACCAGCATCACCAGCACGAAGGGTGTCTGCAGTCAGGGTTTGTGTCTGGAGCTGCTCTCAGGCAGCGCAGCCCCACGCTGGGAATGGAGCAGGGGTAGGAATGACCTAAAAGTGTTTCAGTGGACAATTTTACACAATTAAATATTTTCATTTTCATTTTTGTGATTGCAATGAAACAGGAACTATGAAATAAGTCCGGTCAACGGAACTAAGTGACACAGGCTCCCCAGGACAGTCAGGGCATCAAGCTTGCTGAGTCCAGGAATGTATGGTTCAATTTTTAGGTGGTCTTATGTGGAGACAGAGTTGGACTTGATGATCATTGTGGGACTCTTCCAGCTTGGGATGTTCTGTGGTTCTATAATTCTGTGATTATGGAACAATAGCAACACAACCCATCGTGTCTCACTGCAGCATCAAGGCCTGAATTTCTGGCAGTTCTCAGTACATTCAGTATTTATTTAAACACAAATGTCACTGGAAGGTTTTAAGACAATCCCTATACCTACTTGTGAATTTAAAATTTTCCCGATGAATAACCAACTAACTAACAAAAGCCAGGTTACCAGAGGCACCAGCCCCTCGAACAATGCCTGCAGTTCACAGGTGAGTGTTAATTTTGTGGCCAGAGAGTGAAACCACAAAAGGGGCTCTGTCTTCTGGAAAATTAACCCTAATTTGATAAATGTGGGCAAGTTAATGTTCCTTTGAGGGCCATAAATTCAGTGTTTGCTGGTTCATTTTTCAATTTCATTTTTAAGGGTTTTTGCTCATTTAGCTTTTTTCACATAGCAGCTTCCCAGAACTCCATCAAGCAGCACCCTACGTCATGCAAACGCTTCACCCACGGGATGCCATCCTTCACCCACTGCCCCAAAGGGGAGGAAGGCACTACGGATGTCCCTTTTCCTCCCGATGGGGCAGCCACACAGCCGGGTGAAGCATTTCCACCAAACAGCCCAGCTTGGCACTGGTCTCGCCAAATCCAAGCCCCAGGTCACCGCTTCAGCGCTTCCCATCACTCCAGGCATCTCGTGATGTCAATCTAAACCAGGATAATTAATTAAAATTATTTAGCCTCAAACTAAGTGAAGTATTACACCGTCCGTTGATTTAACCTGATTCAGTAACCAAAGTAAACAGCAGTTAATTGATTTGCTCAGTTTCACATCCGAAGTATATGACACGGAGCTGAATGAGAAGGCGGCCTCCTGGTTCCCAGCTCAGTGCTCTATCCCCAGACTCCCTCTACTGCATTAGTTCATATTTTTAAAAAGCAAAGATCTACCAAAGGAAAATAAACATCACATATCATTGTGTTATTTAGTCTGCAGGTTGAGACATGCTCTTCATATTCATATTAATGAGCTGCTTCTCATGAGGCAACCCATTAAATTTAATAGGAGAGCTAACATAAACCTCACATGAAATGAAATAGTTGCAGTTACGTTTACATTTCCTCGAACAGTATACTTTGCATTCCTGTATTATGAACAAGCTCGTACATTTTATTTAATGATAAACAGGTTTAATGACTCTTTTTAGCTTTTTTTGCCACCTTTCTCTTTTCTCCTAGCCGAATACAAAAACCATCCTCAGCTGACCACTGGCCATAGACACTGCCTCGTGACAGGTAACTGGAGCATTCTAAGGAATTGTTTCTCGTTGTAGTTTTTCAACACTTTTTACAACATCTATTACTAATTGACTGAATTTTTTAGTTTGTATGGTGATGAACAAAGAACCCACTGAAAATGTTTGCTTCTGTGTTTGCTTGGGGTTGACCTGGGGACCAGGGCACCCGTTGCTTTTCCTTTTCCAAAAGCCCACAGTGTTGTTTCAAAAGACAATAAGAAATCTAAGCTCTTTGGCATAAAAATGATTTCTTCCCTACCTGATGCTGCAAAAACTTCATCTTTGTCAACAGTATCTCACGAGTATTAAATTCTTATTATGCTTTTTAGATGTCAAGGAAGATCACCTACAGCCAGATTGCCCTTCCAAGCAAAATTTAGCACAATGTTGGTGTACAACGTATGGCTCCACATGATATCCTCAGGTCACATAAAAGGCAAAACTGGCAGCAAAAATTGTCCCAGACCCCTTCTCATGCCAATCAGAGCAATATTAAATTTAGAAATGCTAGAGCAGATAAACTGCTCGAATTGACTCCTGACCTGCAGACTCCCCATACCGTGTTCAGATATAAGACCCTCCTCTCTGCCTTTCCCCCTGCTGACTGCTGGGCTCATATCATGAATTCTGTAGCCCCAGTACCTGAACAAATTTCAGACAGTAAATGTAGCTGTCACAGTGTCGTGCCTCAAAACAAGAAAGTCTGTGATAAAGGCAGAAGTAAGCCTAAGTCTCCGGTGTTTTCAATAATTTTGCCATAAAACCTGTTTGTTTTTTTCCCCGATCTCCAATTCTTTCTCCAGTTCTATCCAACCAGAAGACGACCACCACTAGTGGTGATGCTCAGATCAGATTTTCCAGGGCTCCCAAGCCGCACGTCAGCGTGGCGTGTTCGGCCGAGCAACGCTGACCCAGCTTGTTAATCACCGCCGCCTCTGGACCACGTCTCTGCAGAGGGCGAACATCATTATGTGCAATAGGCCGACAAAAACATTATGGCAGTTAAGATTGCATAATGAGGGTGAACTGGAGCTTAAGTCATGTGGCTTTCCTCCAAATGCTAAAAATTAAAATAAATGTTTGTTCGAACACGAAGAAAGCTATACCTAGGAAGCCACCGCTTTATTCTCTTTTTAATTTTCCTGTCATCATTACAGGGACATTGTTTCCCAGTTTTATTTTTCCTGCTGCAGGATTGTGTATCTCCCAGCCTATTTAATTTTGATTCCTCTGACCACACTTCATTTTTCGTTCGGCAGGGCTGGAGTCCATAGTACCACCAGAGTGCCCCGGCCCTCCAGCTGTGCACACCTGAAAGCCTTGCAAGTGAAATGATGAAGGATATTCATTTTCACATTTCTTTTCCTACCTGTTCCACGCCTGTGCGTACTTAGTCATATTAATATTTTTATACTTGCTGTAAAAATGTCTGGTTCAGAGAAGCAAGGGAACTCAAATCAGAATTTAGAAAAATGAAGTCACCAACAAGCTCATTTTGACCCTGAACATATGAAGGAGTCGTTGGCTATCCAACAGCCATCAGGGCACATTTCCTGGGAAGCCCATCAAGGAGCAGGCTGATGGAGCCGACCTCACACGGCCCGATCTAACGAGGTGTGCTGCATGTGCCCGGCTGCGGGTCGGGGCTGCCAGGCGGACGGAGTACACAGCCAGGAGGGAGGAAATGGGCTAAAACAGAAAGGCTTTGAGAGCACGCAGGGTGCTGGCAGCTCCTGCAGGTCTGCACCTCTGGCAGGGCACTCCTGCTCCTGCTCCTGCTCACACTCTTGTTCCTACTCCCGCTCCTGCTCCCGCTTCTGTTCCTGCTCTGCCATTATCCAGGTGCAGATGCCTGTCACAAACATCCCACAAGGAAAACGGGAAAGAACTAAGAAAGCGGGAGAGGAGCTTGCTTCTTCAAAACAGAAGAGGAAATTGTTGTTTCAAGGATTCGCAGAGTGTCTTTTAGGAACATTGGAACAGTACTCGCATCAAAGCATCCTGGTGTTCAGAACAGGTGGCATACAAAGCCTTTTTTCTCTGTAATTTCCTTATGAAAGCCGCATTATTTATCTTTCAAACCCATGTGAAAATTACAAAAAGAAAATAAAACAAGTAGGAAACGTGTTTATAGGAAGAGTCACAGTCCCGAGGAATATTCTCCAAGGGAAATGAATGTTTAATTACACATACAAGCAGTGCTTACCCAATCGAGAGACTCTTCTCAAGTCCTGACGGCTGTTTCCTGGCATGCATTGCTTTGGAGGATCCGTAAGTGACTTGTTTGCTCGGGTAACGCACGCTTCCATGGCACGCTGCGGAGGTAACAGCACACAGAGAGGTGAGGTAATAGTTAAAGTCCTGCAATAAGCGCTACTGTACGGTAACTTCCATAGCATCTTTCAGTTTCTCATCGAAGACAGGAATAAATTAAATCAAATTGCACAGGGATGCTTTATCTGCATTCAGCACTACTGCTGTTGATGCTGATCATGTGGAAAACTTGTGATTGTTTTTTTTTTTCAGGTTGTCTGTGAATGCATCTAACAAACAATGAAAGGAATCGATGAAATATCTAATGGTTTTGTAAACTCAAGAATGGAATTAGCAAATTTGTTAACAAAAACTTATTTGGGTACAGAAATGTCCCCGTTAGAGTGAGTGCTCTTTATTCAACCTTTCAATGTCAGTTATCATTTTTAGAACAGCTTGACCTGGAAGCATACAGTTAAAATTGTGGTGACTGTTAATGACAGTTTTATTGGACACTATGCTTATAGTTCACATTTTGAGGTCTGTATGTAATTGATCTTTCTACCCTACATGAGAAACACTGCAATAAGTTGGTTGCAGCACCACATTATAGATATAGAGAAATAATAATGATGTCACCTTGAGATTCAAAGATCGTGGAATAGTAATAGTCTCCTAGCTCATTCTCCCAACTGTGATGACCTCTCCAGTACTAAATCTTAACAGTCTCAGCATTATTTTTGAATTATTCATGCTAGCCTTTTCCCTCACTACAAAATCAAGGAAAATGAATGCATCATGCTCTGTCAGCTCCACAGGTATTTTGGTAAAAATATAAAATGTTATTTGGTTTCAAAAAAATCTGTGCAGCAATACAGGTCACTTGCTAGCCTGAACAAAAACAAAAATTCATATGCAGAAGACATGGGACACATTCATTGTAAGTCTGAATGAGGCGTTTGGAATCACTGGAAGTTCTGAAACCTGCATTTTGATTAATTGCATCTTCATCTGTAGAAATAAAATAAGAATTAAACAAGCATCAATACACACAAACCATTTTTCAGTTGCTTTGACAGTGCAACATTGCCATTATTTCAGGGATTGAGCAGGATGACAAAATGCGGAGAATTACAGATTAGGAACAGAGAAACACTTTTTTAACACTGTATTTGCTACTGAAATTAGTGGAGATGCTCGAGCCAAGCAGTGAAGGAAACAGAGATTTCTTGAATTGCACACCACCGAACTGCAGCTGCACTGAAGACAACTAGTCTGTTCTTAAAGGCAGCAGGTTGATAACTCTTCTAGTTTATCAAACCTGGATAATAAGAGAGAGCTACAGTTTTATTCCAGTGATGGATCTCATAAAAAGTGCACATGGGAATAAAATAAAATGCATGTAAATGTAAACTCAAGCAGGTATCCTGATTCATCTGTAGCTGGTGACCTTTAAGTTCATGATGAAAAACAAATGTCAAGCTTTCAAAAGACAGGAGTATCCCTGGCTTTGCTGGGGATTTTGTATGCTATCGCACAGACTGTATTAATTTAGTCTGGCATCAATAACCTTGAAATCAGGATTTTGCACTAAAAATCTAGTTTTATGTTTATTCAGAAAGCAAAGATAAAAGGCGACTTTATTTTAAGGGACCCTGCAGTGGCTACAGGGCAAACGTAATGTAACATTACTGATTTTGCCTACCTTGCTATTCAATGCCAGCTCCCATGGCAACAGATTTTATATGAATACAAAGAGTGTGATGAAGATCTCCCTTTATTTTGCACGGAGTTTAATTATGGAAAAGTCTCCCGACTGTGGAGTTATCCGGCATTCCTGACAGAGAAAGCGCTCCCGGAAAGCCCTGCTCAGAACGAGCCGCAGGTCCCCGAGGCTGACCAGAGAAGAAGGCAAGGACCTCGTTTGTCTACTTTTGAAAACAGCAAAGATGTTGGGTGTTTATACCGACACAATAGTTTTAAACAGATTAACAGGGGAACATCGCATAATTGCTAAAGAAACAGCATATGATCAATTGATTACTTCTCTAACAAAAAAATTCCTTTATGCTACCGTTCTTTCCTCAGTTAGTTGATAAGCTGAAAGACAGTCACTGAACATTTCACCTAAACACAGAAAGAAGAATACACCATTTTAATTGTTTTTTTCTCCTTTTTTTTTTTCTCCTTTTTTTTTTTTTTGGAGCTATGCTGAAAGACTTACCAGTTTCCTCTATATCCTCTTTGTTCCAGCTTATAAAGGAACGCTCTTACTGTGATGAATTTCATGCCACATTTTTAAAGAAATGAAAAACCACCCACATGTCAAAAAGAACAACAAAAGCATTAAAAAAAATCACTGGTTTTAATCTAATTGAACATCAGCCAGGACTGTCCCTGCTGCAATTGTGGTGCTGTTAACACGCATAGCAAAGTGTCCCAGCAGGTGAAAAAAAAATATTACAGACCGACGGGTAGTCACAGTTACATCTAACGATAGCAAGAAATTGAAGACAATTAGGAAGCACACCTTCCCTCCATGCAGCAACTTTGTCACTGCAAACTAAGTCAATTACAATTACAAATAACCTATTTTTTTTCCTCTTAGCCCATAATTCATGCATATTGAAATCAAAGAAAGCTTTGCCATTGACTTCACTGAGAAAGAGATTATTCCCTTAGTTTGGCTATTTACATTAATTTTCTACTAAAAATATCAGGTTTAGATCACTTTATAATAGTAGCTACTAGATTTCTATTTTTCACTTGGCACAAAGCTATTCCATATTTAAACATTATGCCAAAAGTATATTCTATAGTTTAGGTGCTTGTGTATTCATTTGGTGCTTGGCTAAAAGTAGCTTCCACACTGCAGGAATGAGCCATGCCTTTCTGTTCTTGTCGTTAAATTCTTTGATGCACGGACATGCAATATCTTTTGAAACTGTGCAGGGTCGTCCAGTTACAATGGTGGAGTCATTCCACCCGTGCGTTGGATTTTCCTTTTCTGATGGCCCATGGACATGAAAGAGAATCTTATCTGCCTGCAAGCGCAAACAACGAGTTGGGTCCAACGAGAGCCGTCCAAAGATACCACCAGGGCTCCTCTCCGACAAAGGACGCTGTCACGAGGTGAGAGCCAGCTCCATCCCGGGAGCAGGAGCACTGGTGGCAATGGCTCCATGACCTGACAGCACTTTTCATCTCTGACTTTGGTTATATGATAGCCAGAGTTTATGGCCTCGGTGATCAGAGGGGATTTCAAAGCAGAGTTTCCTACTGAACGGTGACAAATGACATGCAACCTGGAAAAATTCAACAGAATATATCTAGGAAAAAATAATCTTAAACAAAGGTACTCAGAGGCAAAAGGAAATCTGGACAGAAGTAAAAGCAAAAGGAATGTAATAGTGATAATAACAGATTGCATACGAGTTCTTGCTGAAACGCACACAAATGTTTTCAGAATTGCTCGTGGACTTGCAAAGATGCAGCAGACACCGTGCCACACCAGGGGAGGCTGGCTAGGTCTCACTGCCTTGCTGCACGCCAGCCCGAGCACCTTTACTCACAAGTCACTGACATTCACCGAATTCCCAGCTTCAAATCCTCATGGCTGGTGCATCAAAATTTAGAAAAATTCAGGTCCTCGCTCTTGGATGTTAATCTGAAAAATGGTTTTGTAGCATGTTTATCAGCTCTTTTTAAATTCCTTTCCCTTTAGTTCCATCAGTATCTATTTTAAGCTCTTGATATAAAACCTGATGAATATTTGTGGCTAATTCCTGTACCTCTGCTTAGTCTTGTAAGCCCAGAGGAAAATACAGCAGTAGGCCTAGATTCCCATTGTTAGCCTCCAACTTTTACTCTAACACTGAACTTCCACTGATTTGTTAACATAAAGGCATATAACTGTCATTATGGATGTGATCCATAGTAACTCCGCTGGTTAAATATCCTGTTAATTTTTCTTAATACACTTATCTCTTCCAAGATGTGATTGTTCTTATTCTTCTTTTTTCATGGGTGCATATATATATTTGTACACATGCAATGGCCAAAAAAATTTTAAAAGCACTTCATTCAAAATAAAAAAGAACACACAGAAATGCATTTAGGGGTGTGTTCTCTTCTTTGAAAAAAAAAAAAAAAAGCCCTCTTATTTGGAAAAAAAAAAAAAGGTGAATTCTTGGTTCCAGTGAAGTCAATGTTAAGTCATCCCAACGACTCTCAAGACTGCAATATAATATTTTGTGTCATTCTGCAAATTCTGTCTGCATTTTGATGCTACCCTCTATTTGCCGTTACTACTTTTCAGATTTTGTTGTGATTTGGGTCTTTTGTCCACTGCAATGAGACAAGATTTTGGATTATTCCATTCATAAAATTGAATATTTTCAAGTGAAGTTGCATTTTGTTTTTCTGTACCCATACTTCTAAAGTGAGTAGAGCCTGGGATTTTTCTTAATGGAGAATATATTATTTTATATGAGGCACAGTGATGATTTTATTCTAGCATAAATGTCATTCCCACATAGTAATTTCATTTGGACTAGTAGAAGTGACTTTTTTTAGGTGTTTGCACCTAATATTAATGTTAAAATTTAGAATATTTCATGGAAGGATAATGACAGAGCCAATTAACTGGCACTGCAGGATTTACTAGTTTCCATTGGAAATACAAGGTCCCTCCTACTGTTGCCATACAGCTAGCTAATGTTTTAGAACAAAATAATGTGTTTTTTTATTTTTTTTTTTTATTTATTATTATTATTTGAAAATGTCTACAAATATGCATGAGAAAGTGAAGAAACATGACCGTTTCCCTTTAACTATTTACCTACACACACTGTCAGATAAATGCCACTCAGTATCTGAGGTCAGCTTAGTTTTGAATAGAGCTCCGCATTCCTGAACTCCTTCCCAAATCTTGGGAAGGCAAAGAGAGGAAAACAAATAGCAGATGTGGGAATTGGGAAAAGGAAATGGTCATTTTTCCAGCGTGGGTCATGGAGAATAGATTAGTAAGTCCAGGATAGTTTAAACATGCTGGCACAAGCAATAGATGCTGGCCTTTGCCCAGTACAAACAGTGCCAAATTCGTGAGAGTATGGAGCTTTGTGCATGAGGCTGATCACATGCTGCCAATTTCGAGTGGTTATCCACATGCCATTTAAATGCCCTTGGCTTTCGTCCACATGACTTCAACGTTTCCTGATTGCATGTCGGGGCTGCTGCAGCAGCAGCCCCGGCTCCTGGGCAGGGCTGGGAGTCGCTCCCAATGCCGCCGGAGGAGCTGCACGGAGCAAACGGGCCCTGCTGCGAACACGCACGCTTCTAGCACGAAGGTGCAATTCTAGGATTGCAGCCAGAATCGTCCTCTTTATCCTTATGGGCAGCACAAGTCATAGGCTGATGGCATGAAACCCAGTTCGGGAGAGCAAGGGCATGCTGGAAAGCACCGGGTGAATTCCGGGTAGAGACCTGATTTCATTTGTATGCTTTATTGATACTGTAGCATGTGATGCCACTTTAGCTTGTGATAAGTCTAGGGGGTAATAATTTAGTTCAGTAACTGAACCGAACAGGAGTAGTAATTACTTCACAGTACCCTCTTGGACTGGTGCAATATTAGAGTCACATTCCTAACAAGGGCAGATGCGGCTGGACTAATGCTCTGAAAGGGAAAATACAGCTTTGGACACTGGAAAAGTGGGGTAGTTCCAGTGGAAGCAGAGACCACCCAGCCACCACACAACGAATGAGATGTCATCAATTGCATCCCACAGCTCAGGATGTTATTCTTGTGCAGTCCGCAATCAATTATGTCTGTACAAAATGACTACACTCACTTTTTTGGGTCTCCGGGAAATCTTTGTTCAAATTGAAGATGGTTTTCTAACAGGCTCTGCTCTTTACCCAATTTTCCAGCTGAGTTGACTGAGGCACAGGCAGGTCAAAAGGCTTACCCAAGGTCAGGGAGTGAATCAATGAGTTAGGTCAGATTAGATCTCAGCCTGTTCTTAGCTTTTCATGCTTTACTGTTACTGCCAGATCACCATTAGAACCAGGTTAACAAAAATGTCATGGATGTGCTTTATAAATATATATTTTTAAACTTGTTATCCCAATAAGAATTAAGTTCTTTAGATAGCACACTGTACACGATTAGGTTTCAAGAGGTTAGGCCTTTACTGCAAGGAATTCAATATACAGTACAATGTAAAATTACCAGCAGGAGAAATATTTTTACTACTGTACAAAAATAATAAAAATGCGGAAAAGTAAAATTTAAGGATCAAATACTGAAGTTTTCACTCGGTTGAAGTTCTGCCTGACTTTAATTGTATTTTGCCTTGGGAAAAGGCTTCAGATCTGGCCATAAATTATTATGCTGATTCCATGGCATGAATGGTGTTTTATTTACTTATTCCCTGAAATATGCTGTAGAATTCAAACAGCAGTCAAACTAAAAAAGATCACTCATCCAAATCTGAAGGAACTATGGTATTTTGAGAATAATGTTGGGCTACCTTTTCCAACCAACCACTATATCATATGAATTGACCAAAAAAGCCCATTTCCCCTCATGGGACTGGTGTGTTTCTGGAGGTAAGGCACAGAGAGGCACCCAAAGCACTGGATTTTCAGATAAATTTCTTCCCCAGGAGGGCTGTGGAGCAGAGGGAGAGGTTCCCCATGGAGCCTGTCCCCATCCTTGGAGGCTTCAGGCCCAGGCAGGATGAAAGCTGACTCTGAAGATGGGCCTGCCTGGGGCACGGGGTGGACCACAAACCCCTTCCAGTCCAGCCTGGATTATTTGACGGCATTATAGCATAACTGTATGTTCTTCTCTTCCAGGCAATCTTTTAAGACCACCACAGGGAGAATTTGTGTAGCCCCCAGCTATGCCTCCGTGCTGCGAGCTCCTCCCTCGCCAGGTCCCCAGGCACATGACGATGTGGTGCAGGGAAAGAGAAATACAATTTTTTTCACAGCAATTATAACATAAATAAAACAAGTTCATAGAATTATGTTCTGTTTTCTCCATTTACCTTTATGCTAGTAAAACAGAGACTTCTTGTTCTGGGCTTTTTGCCTTACAGGCAATGGGAAAAGATTTCTCTGGAAAGTCTTGTCAGGATTTTTATTTACCCAGTTCTAGGGTTCTGACGGGCTCGATCACAGATGCTCCTGGAACTCTTGGCAAGGTCCAGCAATAAGGAAACTGCATCTCATCAGTTCTCATCTGCAGATCAAAGCAATTCAGTGGCAACATGAAAAGGCTGTATTTAAAAACTGACAGGATACCCTTAAAAAAATTAAAAGAACTACCTTTAAGGTTCTGGGAAGATCGCATTCTGAGTCTCAAGGAAAATAAAACAACATCTAAGAGGCAGTATTAAAAATATCCTTAGACTCAGGAGAAGCATTTGTATTTATCCAGTGTTGAAAAAATATACTAATCTAAATGTTCTCTACTCCATGTTCCATTTTGGTATAAAACTATTTAACCATTATACTGTGTTAAGTTATGCTGATTTTCCTCTTGTACTTCTATGAAGGCCAGTTAAAGCTAAGAGCAACCAACAAATGGCAGGGATTTGAAGGAGGCCGCCTGAGAGCAGAACAAAACGTAGGAACTTTTATCAAGATTTGCAAGTATAGGACAAAGAGCAGTTGTTCATTGGCTCCTTCTGATTCTTGGTACCTTATAGTGTTATTAGAAATATAAATGTTACCTCTCTTTTGACTAGCACACCTCCTTCCCTGTTCCTCAGGCTTGCTCTGGAGTTGCCTTTGCCTCCGTCTCATTTTTGTCAGAAGTGGGAGCACAATGCGGTATCAGCATATGCCTGACCTTTTCAGGGTGTGCGCTTTTACCTTTACCATCCAGGGACTTGCTTATGCTTGAAATCTGCTGCAGGTTAACTTGAATTACTTCATGCTAAGGTGCTTAATGTCACACCCTTTTTTCTTCTCCTGTTGCAGGTCAGCTGGCACTTTAATGTGCACTGTTAAGCCAACTTGGGAAGCTGAACACGGAATCACAGAATTGTAGGGGTTGGAAGGGACCTCCAGAGATCATCGGGTCCAACCCTCTGCCAAAGCAGGTTCCCTAGAGCAGGTTGCCCAGGAAGGCGGGCGTCCCGACAGGCCTTGAATATCTCCAGAGAAGGAGACTCCACAACCTCCCTGGGCAGCCTGTTCCAGTGCTCCGTCAGTGAAAACTCAGTGCTCACCGTGAAGAAGTTCTTTCTCATATTGGTGCAGAACTTCCTGTGCTCCATTTTGTGGCCATTGCCCCTTGTCCTGTCCCCACAGACCACTGAAAAGAGGTTGGCCAAATCCTTCTGTCTCCCACACTTAAGATATTTGTAAACATCAATAAGATCCCCTCTCAGTCTTCTTTTCTCAAGGCTGAACAGGCCCAGGTCTCTCAGCCTCTCCTCACAGGGGAGATTCTCCAGGCCCCATATCATCTTTGTGGCCCTCCGCTGGACTCTTTCCAGGAGATCCCTGTCTTTTTTGTACCGGGGAGCCCAGAACTGGACTCAGTATTCCAGGTGAGGCCTGACCAGGGCAGAGCAGAGGGGGACAATCACCTCCCTTGACCTGCTGGCCATGCTCCTTTTTATGCACACCAGGATCCCATTGGCCTTCTTGGCCACCAGGGCACACTGCTGGCTCATGGTCAACCCGTCATCCACCAGGACCCCCAGGTCATTCTCTGCAGAGCTGCTCTCCACGAACAGCTTTGCCCATCTCGGTGTAGCCATGGAAGCACCCCATGTCAGCGCCACATCAGTCGGCATGGCACACGGCTTGGTGGCCGGGGAGCAGCCTCTGTGCTCCCCTCATCCTTCATCAGATGCCTTTGAACTACAACAGGAGGGTGGGCATTTGCACTACAACAGGAGGTGTACTACAACAGGAGGTGTACTACAGCAGGAGGTGTACTACAACAGGAGGCGGTGCGGCCCCGCACATGCTCACTGGGCACCAAGGCAGGGCTGGAGGCAGGGCTCGCAGGCACTTAAAAGGAAAAAGAGGATAAACATTTTCACACCCCTTTAGATTACTGTAGAATCCTATTTACCTAACAGAGTACATTATATTTTTATACAAATGTTAACAAAAGATGCAAGAATTAAAGGCAGTGCCCTAATTTAGCACTCAAGTGGCACATCAATCGAGCTTTTTCCTGTGGCTGAATCGGGTTCCTGCTTCTAGCTGGTAGTGCTACTCGGCAGAGCTGCCTATCCTCCTGCCTTCCCCTTTGCCTTTCTGATCCCTCAGAGAAACACCCTTTAAATAGGCGTTCTTAATGGAGGTAGGTATGGAGCTACTAGCCTGTCTTTTCTAACCTGCCTGACTACCAGTAGTTCATTTACATCCCTAACTAGGATTATTAACCACTTCTTCGACTTGTCAAAACGGCAATTCTTTGTCCCTCTCCTTTCACTCTAAAACCAAATTTGGGACATTTTATTTTTGCTAAAATGGATACTGCATTTGGACAACAAATTCATTGGTCTCCAGCTCCTTTCTCAATAAGATAATTAGAAGCAGGACTGAACACTAACTACAGAACTGTGCAAAATATGTTGGAAAAGAGGATGCTCAAGAAAGGTAAAAAACATAGAAAAAGAAGGCAGCAAAGAGTGATCAGGGGAACAGAGAAAAAGACAGGGACAGAGTCTCACAAGCATAACTGATAAGAACACTGTAGCAGCAAACAACTCTCCTGCAGAACATACTGCTGCTGGATCGCATCAGTTTCCTAGCAAGTACTTCTGCACTCTGAAACCATCTTCAAAGCAGTATTTCCCAGAAAGAGATAATTTTCCCAACACTCAGGGAGACCAGACAAAAAAGAAAATCGGTACCATTCTCTTTTCTGCCTCTTCAGCAAAGAAAAATGTATTCTGTCACATGATAGTTCATTATACAGCTAGCATCTACCATGTACATAAGTTCACAACATGTTAGCACCAAAATGACCTGGATGTGATTTTTTTGTTTGTTTGTTTATGGCCTTCCTGGATTTTGCATGGCACTCAGTATGCTCTTAGATTTGACTGTTCAAAATCCAAGGATGAGTATCATTTTGCTCTCACAGGTCCCTGTTGTTGCTGACACATCTGCATCTTCCTTTTCTTGCACCATATTGCTTCCCCAAAGTTCATGATTTTGTAGGAGAGGAAAAAAAAAAAAAAAAAAAAGCCTTTTTAATCTGGGAACAGCAATTCATCTTCATAAAATTGATCTTTTATGATCTAATGACATGACATCAAGCTCAGTGAAATCAGTGAGAGTCTTCTTATCAGCTTCAAAACACATTTTATGTAGCCAGTGATTTTCTCTGAAGAAAACTGTGACTCCTCAAGCTCCATATGCATGACTATTCCTGTGTTAACCACCAGGACAGTGGCCACTGTTCACCCGGCCATACCACACCTACCTACCCACAGGATTCATCAGCAACGACTCTTACTTTCTGGGTTGGGACTGAGCAGTTTCATCAGCACAAGACACCACGGCTTGGACCCCAGGCTGGGTCACCAGTCACCTTGGCAAGAGAGGTTCAAGGGTCTGACTTTGCAGCCTCCTAGAGGGCTCTTTTCTTTCCCTCAGCTGCCCAAGCACACAACTGCTTGCCATCAGGTTTGCATGAAAGCACAAGGACAATGTGAAAATGCAAGTGAGCAACAAGTACAACTGGTCTGTGCTGCATGCCTATTTTTCTGCTGTGTGTCCATTTCCATTGTGTTGATTGCACTGCTGCCATCCATTTCTGCTACACCAACGTTAACACATACAGGCGATCCAGGGGAACCGGATCCCTCTAATGCAGACTCTCCATAATAAAACAGGCACATTTCTACCTGTAGCGAGTAATTCAATATTAACATTTTTGACTGCTCTTCAGCAGCTGCGTGATGAGGTTTGCTAGCACTCTGAAGATTACACAAGGCTAGAGTTATACACACAGTTTATAAAATCACACAGAAGTCATGCATTTTACATAGACAGACTCCCTAAAGTGTCACACCATATTTTAGCATCTGAACTTACTGTGATTCAGTAAAAGAATCCTGCTGCTCTGCAATGGATCTTAGGCTCTGCAACCTCCTACACATGCATATATCATCATTGACTTCCAAAAGAGTATTGTTGGCTTGAGGGACAGAGGTGTACCTCCTATAATGGCATATACTACATTCTGCAGCAACCTTTCTTCTCATATTTCAGAGTTGAAAAAGGCCTGTCAAAAAGGGGCTATTATGAAAGGGAATTTGAAGACATTCATAAACATCTAGACAGAAAATTGCATTTTCAATATGAGAACCTCAATAGTTAAGGCTACATTTGGGAGATCACTATGGCCCTCTTATTTTCTGCTTACGCTGTCAAAGTTTGAATTCATGTTGGGTTTTTGAGCAATTCAAACAAAGGATACTTTCATAAACATCCATTTCATAAACTACAGCATATCTAATTCTTTGGGTTCTGAAGGCTGAGCTGAATGTAGTGTTTGTAGTCTACTGAGAATATGTCTGGAAAACATAAAACAATCTACTAGGTAAGTTACAAAGCTGTTGACATAGGGAATGAAAATGGAAATTCTGTAGTAGTCTCCTACATCCACAGTTTTACACTATACTTTGCCTGATGTTAGTTGATTGGTGCAGTATATCTTGATGTTAGTATCCCATTTCAGAAATGTTCTGACATTATCTATTTGGCAGTTTGAAAAATAGTATCAAACTCCCAATGCATTTGAGCGCACGTTTCAACACAGCAATCATAATATCCATTTCCATTGATGCAAGAGGCAAGTTAGTACCAACTTCAAGTGGATCCATTTCTAAGACTACACTACATGATTCTACAAAACACACACACAACCCCTACACACGCAGACACAGCTTGGCTAGAAAGACCAAAAGGAATTAACATGATTTAATTTCCCGTGCCTCCCTGTAAACACACAGGTTCATTTGGGAGCAAGTCTGCCCCTACAAAGTAATTGATGCAGCGAGTTCTGTGAACGCAATGGCACAGATAATTGTGGGCAACCTCCCCTACCCATGGCATAGGAAGGAATGTGAAGAGGAATTTTCATTCAAGGCAAAATTATTAAGAACGTTTTTCAAAATATTTATGATGATTGCAAAGATGGGCGTATCTCTAAGCAGGCTACAATAACCCGATCACTTGAAGGATGTGTTCTATTGCAAATATGTTTAGTATGTCAATAGGAAAAAAATACATGCTGTAAATTCTGCTGTAATAATTATTGGAAATGCTTGAGCCTCGCTGGAATTTGGCAATAGCTGCAAAAACTCCATTAAATATAGGACTCCAGGCACACTTAATTTAACAGGAGATTTATCAGTGGCCTTATTGACCAAAAATTCTTCTTATTTAACATTTATAAGCCTTTTTACCACACAAATTTCTCCGCAGCATAACAGATAAAAGTTTTACTGGTTAGCTTCACCAATACTGTCAAAGCATTTTCCAGCAAATTCTGGAATAAGGCAGCCAGGAGATACCTAAACCAACTGAAGTAGGGCATATGAAACACCATAACTTTTTATGGTTTTGCCCTAAAGAAAATGAAGCCAATCTCTGCTAATATCCCTTTCATTTACACGGTTTGCTACTAGATTTCCCTAAAGGCATTAGTGGCTGGCAAACAACTCCCAGCACCTTGATTACAGGAAATCATATTTTTCCCAATGCCAAGCTTCTTCATAAGCACTGAAAACGGTTTGCCTACTAAAATACATTTTCTTAACTTACCAGTAATTCTATACTTCAAGCCACCCAATTTCCTTCCTCTCCCAGAGCAGGAACCAGTTGTATTCCTGCTCAATATATCCAGACTTTTTGCTTACTTTTTGTGTTGTGGGGTTTTTGGGGTTTTTTCTTTTTTCTTTTTTTTTTTTTTCCTTTTGTTGTTGTTTGTTTTGTCGTTGGATGTTTTTTTAGTTTGTTTGTTTGTTTGTTTGTTTAGAGAAGGGTCTATGCTTTCACTCTTAAAATATGCTTGGAGAATGTTTTGGGGGAATAGGGAGACAAAAAGCTGTCATAGCAGGGGTTACAAACTATTTCAAAGACTGGAAATTTAAAACCTAAAGATCTTTATCTGAACTCCCTCAAATTGCAGGAATTGTGGAGATACACTGCAAAGACACAGACACAGACTGTTCATTTTTTTTATTTTTATTTTTTGCAAAGAAAATACTCTTCTCTTATTAAAGTAGCAGGGTTCTTTAATGATCTCAGTTGCTATTGGGAATGATCTGCCATCAGCAATGATTCTTATAGGTCTCCGTATTTTGGTACAAAGAGGCCTTCAACTGTCCAATCTGCTCCTACCCAGACTGAAGAAAACCATTTCTTCAGAACTACCTCTTTGCCCTCATTTCTTACTCTCCCTGAAAAACATACAAATCATATCCCACATCATCAAAATTTGACTCCTTCTAGAGTTCCCAGAAACACTTGCACTCACACACACACACATTTGCTCCAGTGGCCCGGGCACACGCTTATCAGCATTTCACACCCATTAAAATCTAGGGACAAACTCCCATCATGTGCTGCAAACAAAAGTCTGGTGTAAGAGATTATTTCTATTACTAAAACCTATTCTGAAACCAGATTCAGCCTGCCTTTCACACACACACACACCACCCCTCCCTCCCTCCCTCCTCCAGGGCCAATTAAAGCCCATAACGCGCCCAGACCAAACAGCTAGATCTGCATTGACGTGAACTTTCCAGATTGAAATTTGCAGGACACATCCCTGCTGTTGAGAAAATGCAAGCGTCCTGGCAAACGAAATCACACAGTTTCTGGTTTCATTCAGACTTTATTTTTTTTCCTGGCGATTATAAATGTGAAAAGCAATACTTATTAACTTGCTCAAGTGAAATCATACAAGGTTACATTATTGTGCTTATTCACAGCTGAGGAGGTTCATGTAGGGAGGTCACGAGCACAGGAAGTGATCGAGGCCAGATTCTGACTCAGTAAGTCATATAGACACAAAGGCAGAAATATATTTTGCTTTTGCTCCAATCTGACAGTTTTCTCCGGGGGGAAATTCAAGAACTGCAAGTGAGATCCAAATCATAGCGGTTTCCAATACCACATCTTCCCTGAGACTCCATCTGGTCCTGTCTCAGGCTAACAAGAGGGCAGTTACAGCTCCAGTGCCCGAGTCTCTCTCCCCCAGCAGATGTTGCAGAAGGTAGATGCTTCCAGAGGTTACTCCTCAACAAGGAATTTAATCCAGACAGAAACATTTATGAATTCACATCTCAAGGCCTTTAATAAAACCTCTTTTTTTTTTTTTAAAGGCCTCCATTCCATCCCATCACATTCTGTGACCCTGAAGTTTTTACATTAGTCTGAGCTTTGTTTTACCCTGACAACAAATCACATTTTTTGTGCATCCATTGGGAACTTTAAGTTGTTTTAGCTTGGGGTAAATATCACTCGGTACCTGAAAACACCACGTTAAGTGAGCAATACGTTATAAGCAGCAAACTTAGTAACAAATAATGTAAATAATTGAAAGATAACGCCTTGAACAAAAAACAATGACATGGGACAAGATTTGAAAAGAATTTTAGAAATCCTTTACATTCTTGCAATATCAGTGTTATGAAAATTTCCCCATTAGCTGTTGTGTTAGTGAACTAGACTGGATGTGGCAAAGAAAATTAAGACCTAGTGGCCCTTATAGATAATTGAATAAGGAAGTCTGACAAGATACACCAACAGGAGGAACAGGCCTAAATGTATAAAAAAGGGGGGTTATAACTTCTGCTGACACTGATGTCGTTGATCTGTGATATACCTAATTAGAAATAGTCTTCTCAGTCTCTTTCCCATTAAAGGACAGACTGGGAAGGAATTCAAAAGTTCAGTAGTTGGAATTATAACAGCATTAATAATAAAGATTAAAATCTGGTCAGCAGAAGGCTTAGTGTAGATTTGAGTAACATGTTCATAATTCTGGGTGCAGAGTGAAAACTGCTAAGGAATACTCGTTTTACCTCATTTGCTAACAGAAGAATATGACAATTAAGTCAAAACACAGTACAGTTTGAACCAGTGTACAGAAACATTTCTTTCTATTGCAGACAAACAACTTGTGGATTCACTGCCAAAGCCCCAAATGCCTGGTTTTAAGAAAGTCTGGATATTTCACATTCCCTATTCTAACCTGTTATAATGTAAAGTAAAATCATATTAAAGATAATCAATTTCCATGCTTCAGGCAAAAAGGAGATCAACCTGGGAGAGGAGTTAGCAAAGATTTATACATATTTTTTGAAGGTTTCCACTTACAGTAAAGTTTTGGGAACCGGCCACTTTTGAGAAAAGCGTAACAGCACAGACAGATTTCATTCACTTTAGTCCTGTTTCCCTTTAATCTAGCATGCTAAGATTTTCAAAGTAAAATAAGTTCATTTTTAAAAGAGAAAATACCAGACTGAAATTTCCAAAGCACTTCAAATTGTAAACATTCACTAATACTTGGGGGGAATTAATGAACCTCAAACTCAGTCAATCGGAACTACTCCAGATATGCCACTTTCCCCTTTCTCCTGCCACTCACAACTCACAGGGTAGGTGGAAGCACAATCTGACGCTCTCCACCTGAACTAATCCCAGGTCAGAAGTGGAGAGGAGCATATGGCAAAGACACAATTTCACGCATTAAGCAGCTATATACACCTCCCCATTACGGCTCAGATACACACAGCTCTGAGCAGAGGCAAAAAGGAGTTTAGGGCTCCTTGTACCTCCTATGCGGATGTGCCTGAGAATCTCCTACGTGTTTTAAGATTGCATAAATCTGTAAGTATTTAATTATATAATGAAATAATGTATTCATAGTCTACTGGGAAAGCAGTCCTTTGGGGAATTCAGTGCTAATTAAGGTTTCTTTTTAAGAAGCCCTGTTGTCAGCACTAACACCTGCCATGGCCTGGCTGGTCAGTAGGTTGCTCCTTCTCAACTGGAACAGTCCAGACTGACCTAAAAGCTTATCTTCTGTTTGTATGTTGAAGGAAGAAAAGACAGGCGGAGAACTGATGATCATTATGGAAAGGGGGATTGCTGAAATTGGCTTTCAGAGTAGTTGGTTTTTAAACAATTTTTTGTTTTTATTTTTATTTTTTTTGCCATGTAGTAGATCTACTTCTTATTGCAGAAATCTCCATATTCCTTTTTAATCACATCATGATACTGGATTTCAAAATGTCTGGGGAAAAAAAAAAAAAGAAAAATAGAAAAAAAAAAGGATCAGGGTTTAAGAAATTTGATATTTACATTCTAAAATAAGAACCATCTCTAGGGTATCCCATCCAGTCCACAGCTTACTGATGTGAAGAGATCTTTCATCTAGAGATGAGATCATCTTCACCTAAGCCATTGCGCTTGTATGGGGCACACAATGCCAGTACCTTTCAATTCACTGTTAATCCAGGCTTCATTAAAGCTACTGGAAAGCTTTATTTTCTCTTGTCAGCATACAGCATCAGTTACGTAATAACTTTGAATAATCTGTTCACTAACTGCCACTGTAAAGGTAACAGAAATTAATTATAAATGCATAAAAAAATCAGAAAATATGCACCAGAAGTCTCTAATTGCTTGTAACTTATTACTAACATGAAATACCTTTTTCTATATTTCTCCTTTCTTATAATATTGTTTCTTTGTCGCTTAAAGGACATTGCATTGATGAACTGCTCATATGGAAAGATTTGAATTTATTTTTCTTTATATTAATTGTAATTTATAGATCACACAGATTCACAAATCACTTCTATCTTGTTCTAAATTGATACATCTGTGAGTTACAATTAGCAGGATGGTGCGGAAGCACCGTACATTTTTACTATCTGAGATCAATTTCTGCAGTGATTACTGGACGATGCCTTGCTTATGTAGATGGCAAAGAAAGTAAAACGGGGTGGCAAACATTCCTTGCTTATATTTCCTTGAGAGACTGAGGTTAGACCAGAAAACAAAAGGGAAAACTAGGTGCCACATTAAAAATAGTACTACTAAAAAAAGGAGTATCTTTGTACTATGGCACACTGGTGTCATTCGTTGCTCTTTTTTAAAGTCTGCACCAAGTGCAACAATTCCAAAGGTATTTTCAATTGCTCTGTGGAAACTTCTGCATTTTGGACCAAATTTTGTAATTTGTTAGAATCAGATTTAACACATATGTGCTCACTCAATGTCATTTTTATTCGCAGTGTTCATTTCCTATGAAAAATAGATTTCCAGGATTCTGTGATGAGTTTTTAAATTTCTCCTGATATTTCCCAATTGGATCCCTCCATTTTGTGATAACTTCTGAGTCATACAATACCACCGTAAAATGTTTTGCTGATATAACTCAGATTAAGATTCAGACAGTGGAAGATCCTCTGGCTTGAAAATTAAAGGTTTCTTGTTGCAAACATGGCTAGCACCTTTTCTCCTGTATTTCGTGTGTGTGCAACCTCAAATAAACCTCAATCTACAGTCTACATTCCTCCTCCCTGTCTCCTCTTTTAGAGATTGGATTTGCCAATCCAAGACAAATACAATAAATTGGCAAACTTGCTTTTAGTTCCTTGTCCCTGCCTTGCCCCTAACTTTGCAAATGAGTTGAAATGTTGATGCTGTCAGCCGTTGCCTGTTTTCACTCGTCACCCTGCTCCTAAGCACTAGCAAAGGACAGATTCGGGTGATTCTTTAGCACCGTGCGCTTGGAGACACGTCAGTTATGAGGCCTGCGTTTTCGCTTCCGGACTCGGCAGATTTCTGTCAGCAGTCGCCCACAAAGAGCTGAGGTGCACCGGCACCTCTCGGGCTGGCTGCAGCCCGCAGGCCGTGGTTTCGTGGCAGACATCCGCGGGGTTCCTCAGCCCCTCTCGGAGCAGCAGCATCGCGGCCTCGGCCAGGGCCCGGCGGGGCTCCCCCGGGGCTCCCCCTGCCACCGGGCCGGGCCTTGCCGCGCCTCCCTCCCGTCTCCTTCCCGCTGCGGGAGCTGCCGGGGCCGTCCTGCCTCACCCCGAGGCCCCCGGCCCGGGCAGCTCCGCCCCGGTTTCACGGCGCCTGCCCGGCCGCGGCCTGACGGGAAGAGCCGCCGCGCTCCGCCGTCCTCCCTTCTCCTCCTCCTCCTCCTCCTCCCTGCGGCAGGTGCGCGGGCGGCCGGGCAGCCGCGGGCCCTGCGGGGCGGCTCGGGGCGGAGGAAGCAGCCGCGGGCTCATGGCGGCGGGCAGCGGGCCGGGGCCGGGCACGGGGCTGCGGGGCCGGGGCCGCTCCCCCCGCGGCGGGGCCGGGTCCCCCCGGGGGCTGCGCGCCCTGAGACGGCGGCACGGGGGTTGGCCGCGGCCAGCCTGGGGAGCTGCGTCTGCAGCCGCTGTGTGCTCCCCGGGGCCCGTGTGCCCTGAGACTTGCGGCGTCTGGGGAGAAGCGTGGCTTTATGGCAGCACGGGGCCTCGGCTGCCAGCACAGGAGCTAGGCCGAGCACGTTTGGTGGAGAGATCTCAGCTCTAAAGCTTGTCTCTGTGGAGCAGGAGTGAAGGAGCAGAAATCCCTCCTGCAGAGCGATGTGGGGCCTGGAGCACCCCGGTGCTGCAGGAGCCCTTCAGGGCTCACCATGGGCGCAGCCCGGCCGGGAGCTCAGGCGCTTCTTTGGGTTTCCATCAGGTGCAGGATGGAGCGATGCGAGGGCAGGAGGGGTGGCAGCGCCCTGCCCTCTGCCAGCAGCCCGTAGCTGGATCAGGCCAACGTGAAACTGCACTAAAGTAATGCATGTCACATTGATATTAACATAAAAATGTCTTTTTTTTGCTGCTGGCATAAAAGCCAAGCTCTACAGCCGTTTGTAAAACAGGTACAATGTTGTAACTGCATGCAGTTTTAAAACCAAAGTAAGTGTAAAGAATGGTGTTCTTTTTTTTTCCTGCTATGACTCCCAAATAAAACCTGTTACTGAGTTGCATCTTATTTCTGTGAAATAGAGCTCTTATTAAATGGTGAGGTGCAGCCTCTACATACTAAAGCCTCCCACATTACGAACAGAGATGTAATGTTCAGCTTAGGGGTGGCTGTCACGGCGTGACTCCTGAGGAGGGCCCTGCACAGCTGACAGGGTTCCCTTGTGAACCTGACGGAGGCTTTGGCCTCCAAGCCCTGCCTGTCTCCCTAATGCACGCGGGACCAGGAGTGGCGGTGTAGGAGCTCTCCCTCCCTGAACTGCCTCTGTGGCCTTTGGTCCTCCCTCGCTTGCATGGAAACACAGCTTAAGTGGAGCCATGATGGGGGATCTTCTGCGGGAGCCCTCCTGCATTACAATTCCTCCCCGCCCTGCGCGTGGGCTTTCTTCCAACTCAAGTAGCTGGGATGTGGAAGCGCTGAGGAGGTCAGGTGGGCTGAAGGTCTCTTCCAGCAGCTCTCCCCACCCTCCTGTATGGGTACCCCCTTGGGAAGGTTTCTCCCTGGGTAGCAGTGAGCAGAGGTGAAGTGCCTTTGTGTCTGCGTCTTGATCAAGACCTGAAGGGTTAGCGAAAATGGGACCACCGGGCTTGGGGTTTAAGGCTAGTGCTTGTAGCCTTGGAACAGAATCATAGATAACACAGTATTTTGTTCTAAACACGAGTTATTACTTCATGTATTAATTTTGGGTTGGGGTTTAAACAGGCCCCTCTCCAGTTTCCATAAACTTGGGTTTCTTTATACACGTTTGGCTGCTATGATGCTTTTTAAAGCTTATTTCCTCTTGGGCAAAAGCCTTTAAGCACCCCTGTAATGCAGGATACTTCTGTCTAACAAGGTACAGTTCTCTGAAATTTGCCAGGTTTGTTTGTTTCCTTGGGAATGGTCTGTGAGTCTGTGTGGCAGAGTTTTTCCAAGTAAAAAGTTTTGTTTGCTTTGTTTTTAAACAGAAGTGTACCACATCTGGACAATTCTACCAAAAGCCTCAAGCTTCAGAGGAAAAAAGATGTAGCCCTGTGAGCTTGCAAGGTGGCTTTAGCAATTCCTATCTGCATTCTGATCCATGACAAGTTAATTACACCAATTACACCAGCAACTGAACAGAAGCTCTATAGGAAACTGTTGTAGTTATATTGCAACTTGTGTTACCGTGACTACTTTATCTCTTGATAACTCTGTAATTAACTTGTCACCACTGTTTAATGCTTAACGTATGTAGAGAATCAGTTAATGGCATCACTAAAAGGATGATAGCCTGAAGGAGAAGCTCATGCCCTTTGGGAAGGTTATCGGGGTTTCCTTGAATGGCTAATTTAAGGACTTGTGAAGAAAAAGTACTGAGTTTGTTATGGGAAGCGTGGATAAGATGGAAAGGCTGCGCCGAAGAAATTCTGTTTAAACTGACTTTGGTGACAGGGGAAACTATTAGAAGGAACAGCAATGTAAAAAACCCAAAGCAGAACGTGTCAAAGACATGGATGACTGTTTTTGTAGTATCCTTTCCTACAGCAGCATGCAGTCAGGAATCTGGAGGAATGAGAACTGATGTTCATGAATTAAACCTTGGTATGCCAGCTGCTCTACCTGCGGATGTTCTGACTAATGTGGTATAATTTCTCTGTAAGCTTTGTCCTTGATCTCTGATGCAAGGGATGAAATCCTCTCTTGGGGCCAATGACACTTGGTTTCCGCTGTGATGGTCATTCTCGTTTTGGTATTGTAAGAGCTGAACCATCGGCTTCATGGGAACAAATTTTAGGCCCTGTGATGTTGGGGCTTCTCGGGGTGTTTCACATCACCCTCAGGACACAGTGAGCCATTCTGCCTGGGGTGCAGCTGACCTAAGTTAAATTTCGTTTCCACAAAGAGGGCAGGGGAAGAAAAAAAACAAAAAACTTTTTTGTAATACCTGTTAACATTTCTCATTTTATTTTTCACAGAACAATGTTAAATTCTGGATGTGTGAAACTTCTAAATACATCCTGAAGGCATTAGTATTCACTCTAACACTTTTAAAGATTTCCTGCGTTAGAATAATTTCCTGTTTGTAACACTAGTGAAGTCAGCAAGTACCTAACCTGGTCTGTATTGCCCATTCCCAGAAGTTGACGGGTGAAGCTGAATGCACATTCCACCAATAGCATAACTCGTAAAAGCAAGCACTTGTTAAATCTATTTGTTTTTATTATGGACATCGATCTGCCAGTCGCAATAATGCATTTATGGACATTTTTCTGCAAGCGCAGCGCTGGTGGCAGTTTTTACTGACAAATTGAGTCATATGGACAGTAGTTCAAAATACGCTTACTTTATTGACGGATTGTGCAATTCTCTAGTTTACTGAGTGTTCATAAGATATCTGGACTGGTGAAGAGAATGTAACTAATGGGAAAACGTAGGATGAAGTTTTAATTTTAGGAGGCCTGAAATCTTGTAGGCAGTGACAGGTTTCAGCATGTGTCTTGGCTGTTAACTTTTTCATTAATGGCATAATTAAAAAAGCAAAGGTGTCCTAGCAAGGACTTCAGCTCTGCTAATTTATATGAAGGTATAATGAGGAAACCTTCCTGATGCAAGAAAAAATCCCGTGTTAAGTTTTTTCTCCCATAAGGCTAACATTATCGCCCAGCCGTGGTGCGTGTGGGCCAGCATTAATTTAAACACACAGGTAGAGGAACAACTGAACAATAAAAACAAATCAAACCTCTATTGAAATATTTTCCAGAAATGCTAAATGTAATTTTAAAACTGCTGATATTATGATCTACGTGTGTGGTCCAGACTACTGTTTAAAAAAAGTCAAATGTATTTGAATGCCAATAAAGTTTGTGTGGCTTTGCAGTTTTATGGATATTGAGTTATTGTGAAATTATTTTTTGGAAATATGTCACTATTTTGATGCTTTTTGCTAAACCTTTTCCAAATTGTTTCCTCATTTACTATTTTGCAGTAAAAAAGCATCCTATCCTGATTTGTCAGGACTATGTACCATTTTATATTATGTCATATTAAATAATACAAATCATTTCAAGTATATTTTCAAGTCACTTGTAAAAATTGGACCCGCAGCTGACATTCCACCCAACACATACAAATATTTTCATCAGGATAAATCCCCCTTAAAGTTAATCTCCAGGAGGAAGAAGGGATTTCATTGGTATGAAGATTCTGATTTTCCCTCTGCTTTCCGAGCAAAATTGCATATTTTGCTACTAAAGATAGAGGGGCCTACGGTCTTGACTATCGTAGCAAAGGGGAACAGAGTAATTCTGCCTCTTTAAAAGCAGGAACTAACGGCATCCAAAGAAGCAGCAGGCGTCAGTTCAGATCACACTTGTTCACTACACTGCGTGTAGCTGAGTGACGGATCTTGGAACAGGCGGCTGGGGGTGCTGGGTTTGGGTTCACAAGGGAACTGGGCAAACACTGAGCCCTTTGCCTGTTTTCTTTCACATTTCGAAATCCCACTTCTGACTCAGGAAGCTTGAAACCCACTTTTGGGGGGACGTGACAGTGGACAGGTTAAAAAAAAATCACCAAGTGCTTGCTATGCTGCTGGTGCTGTTGAAGATGGGCCACTGAAGAGATGGGCTTTTGGTCTTCTGTGGATTCGTAGACAGCAAGTGTAAATGCTGTCTTGTGGATGTTGCTGCTGCATAATTAGCATTCCAATAATATTTTAATTATCTAACTGCTTTAGATGAGTCAGTACAATGCAAACAACAAAATGATTTGCAGTTGTTTGTATATTCAAATATACAGGACTGTTACTAAGTTAAACTTTTAATAAACACCTAAAGTAAACTTAAGGCCTTGTTAAATGATTAACTTTTTGGTTTAACTTTATAAAATTACAAGATAGGATATCCCACATCTAAAAATACACATGAAATACACAAACTTGCTTTGAGAGCAGTGGGCTGGCTTTGTTGATGGTACATTTTTAGATTGTGAGCAGTGTCCTGGAGAAACAATTCATAAACAACTTTTTTCCCCTTCATCTTGCTCCATTGAAGTTCAGTGTGGTCAAATATAATGTAGTGGGAAGGGCGGGGAGAAAAGGGAAATCCCTTGCACAATCTCCTATTGACAGCAAAAATACCTCTGGTTATTTGCTGATGTTTCTTCAGTCCATGAAAGAGCAAGAGTTCTGGTTGGTCGACTGAGAAATGAGATTGGCTTTATTCAAACTGGTTTTAATTTTATTTATTTTTATTTTTTTTCCTGGAATTATAACTGAATTGGTAGGTTTTGAATCCCGCTTGCAGTGGGCATGGGTCATCATCTCCTTTCAGCTTTGAGGCTCTAGGCAGTTGATGTCTGGAAGAACAAGCTGTGCCAGCATCCAGCATTGCATTTCCAGAAATTGAATTTCAGGACAAACAAGGCCAGGTGGTCAATCTGAGAGTAACTTTTCTTAATAGATGCTTGTGCTTTTTCAGAAAGTAGAATAATAGTGCTATTTTGTCTTCACCAACTTCATTTTATATCACTGGTAATATATAGAGCCTGGTTTTGAATGCTTTTCAGTTTTCTTTTTGTGTATCTATATTTGATTCCATAGTCAGAGTTTCTAAGAATATGATTAACCCTGTGGGTCATCTTATAGTGTAATTATTAATGATTGATTCCGTTTATCCTTGAAATCAATATAAGAAGCAAAATGGTTTGGCATATATTTGGGGTTGATTTCAAACATTCAGTAAACATGATCTTGTGACAAGACTAGTATACGTTTATTACTCAGAACATGTTTGATGAATCTGAAGTGTGTAATTAGTTTTATATAATGATGGTGATATGTGGTGTTTTTACATGACTTATGTTAATATGGCCAATAGTGTTAACATCTCCTGCCACTAATAGTTAGGGTGGGGATGTATAGTAATTGATCTTCCTGGGAGTGCTGTAATGTAAAAACAATTCAGGCTGTTTGAAGTATATTTTACAAGTGTGCATTGGGCCTTTGGGATGTTATACTGAAAAACCCAATTGTACAGTTACCATGGGAACCCAATTAGAATAGATTGCTTGAGTTTTTTTCAGTCTTTCATCTTGACCAAAAATCTAATGTACTTTAAATGTTTTCATATGGAATTTTATTCATATACTGACTTGATATATTAGCTGTTTTTAAATTTTAGTGCTAAAACCAGAGACTATTAAGTTTTGCGGATCCTGAAGACTTCTCTTTCAAGGAGAATCTTCCTTTAATATTTAAGTGTTGGTGAACTGAGAAAAATACTTCTTATGAATCCGAGAGTTCTCATCATAATGCTGCCACCACATATACTTTTCAGGCTGGAGTTCTGTGAAAGTAAATAGGAAAACATCTTAAATCCCAAGGACTTCCATTCTAACCCATCAACACCATACGGCTGAAATGTTTCATGGCCCTTAAAGGACCTGATTTTTGAGATAAGCTCTGACTATTTTTTACATTTCTGTTAATGGATTTCAAGGTGTGGGATGCTCACACCGTGGGTCTACAATATATTGACTTCCTGTACCATGTCACCTCCTCCCATGGAGGAGCTCATACCAGCACCTGAAGACATTTGTTCGTCTTGCCGGTGGTTCAGGAACATCCCGCTGGCTGCTCGTCAGCGTGGCTCTAGCCTTGTGGGAACAGAAGTTCTGGAAAACTTGGGCATTTCCTGACCAAAAGGCCAAGGAGGCATGAGGGAGGAGCTCGTTGGTCCCAGTCAGGCAGCTCTGAGCTAGCCAGTGAGGATGGGGACAAATTTCGCCTTTCTTCAGTTCTGCTCATGAATCAATCCCTTCAGTTCATCTGTAGATGTAGGAGGAAATTACCGTCTTGGTGAAGTGATGGATGACAATATGGTTCCTGTCTTCAAGGCAGGTTCAGTGATTCTGGCATCTCAGTTTTTGGTACGTGATTCAGAATGGGGTGTCATGGTTGAATTTGAAAAGTCGTTCCTATGCCGTTCAGAAGAGGTACCAGCTTCTTTGCCTTGGAATCAGCCTCAGGGGTGCCTTCAACTAAATTTCAAAAGATGTTCATGCGTAGCTTGGCCTCTAGTAACAAGACAGCATCTTTGCAGGGTTGGTGGGATACATTTTGGAGTGATGTTTTGAACTTCCCCAGCCTTGTGAAGTTTAGGAATGGTCTTGTGTGGTTTTCCCCTCTGTAGCTGCAGGCCTTCTTCGTGATCACCATGGCTTGAGTGTTACTGGCTGTGTTTGCCCCAGTCACCTGACAGCAGAAGGAAGCCATCCTGGACAAGCACACACTTGTACAGCTCAACCTGGGGCAGAAAGAGGTCATGAACAGTAATCAATCACCAGCCCTCCTTAGGCATCATGCAGCTTCTTCTTACTTAATTGGTTCATTTGTCCTTCTCAGCCACCCACCTCCCCAGGGGCTCAGATTTTTTCGAGCCTTCCCCCAGTGCCTTGCCTGCTTTTCAGAACTTCTCAGCAGGGCGCGGGCAGCTGTGGTGCTTGTAGGGCGCTCGGGTAAGGCCTGGTGTATGGATCCATGTCCTTAAAGTTGGAACCCCTTTCCTCTCACATACCAATCTCCTCACAGTCAGGCATAGTTTCTCTGCCAGACACTGTGTCCCTCATGAGCTGTTTGCTTACACTTGAAATCATTTTTTATTCTCAGATGCAGCGGGTCAAAAATACCATTTTCGGGCCCGCCGGGGTGGGAGCAGCATTCTGGCCTAGGGGGAGCACGGCTGGCCGCCAAGCAGTTGGGGAGGACGAGGCCTGTCTTGGTTTGCAAATATTCCAAACTAGCCTGGCGAAATAATTGGGTGTTCTAGTGCTTGTTATGTCCCTAACACTATTCAGAAGTTAAACTAGCTGAAGGATAATTTTGATACCCTAGCATTTTGTGGTGTGATTTATAGGTGAGAGCTTGCATTTGATGTCATTGCCTCTCAGTTACTGATTATTTTTGTTCAGATGCTGTCTGATGCATTAGTTTTATTCAGACTCACACTGGAGGTTTTACCTTGCAGTTGCTTTACAAGCATAATTTCCTACATGCAGCATATAAACAGCTGGTAAAAGAGGTGCTTTGCAGAGTGCAGTGCGTTGCTCTCAGCTGCGCTTCCTTGCTGTGGGGTGAGGAAGAAAACCTACAATCATCTTCGAATAAGTTTCAGTAGAGATCAGTTTTCAGATTTGGGGTTATTTCCAAGTTTACCTGCTTTTCACCCTGTAAAATGGTTAAACACATCTTTGGGAGTTCCTCACATTACTTTCAGATGGATCGAAGCATTTTGATTTTTCCAAAGAAAAAAAATTAATACAGTTAGTGACAAATCGAGGAGTTCCCCAAAATGTGTTGAGGCAAAGAGGATCTGTCTGTACTACTGCAGCCAGTCCCCTTTCCCTTTTTATCTTTCCCTCTTACTTTTTTTGTGATGATTTGTAATTTGGGGCCCCAGCCTTCCTTCCCTTGTATCGGAGGAATGAGTGAATGAATGAATGCCTTCTGACTGCTGGGCTGCTCTGAAACATGCAGCTCCACGGGAGGCTAGCACGGGGTGTATGTGATGCTTAAGTAACTGTTAAACGGTAATTATTCAACATTTGGTGCAAGCGAAGCAAAAGTGCAGGGTACAAATGCGTCCAGACCTTACTGAGGTGCGGAGGCTGGTGTTTTGGAGGAAGACATGGGTCTCCCCAATCCTGCTGAGGCAGCAGGGAGCCTCCCTCGGGTGGCCAGCCTCCATGCCTTGGTATTGGGCCCAGGGGCAGGCCGCCGGCACCACAGGGTGCTGGTGGGCCAGACCGTGCCATCTCGGCAGCTCCTCCGCTCCCTGGCCTTCCTGTGAGGTTCAGGAAGATGTGTGGTCCTGGGGGGTTACTTGTCCTGAATGGCAAGGCTTGGTGGAGGAGCAGCACGCTTCTAACCGAGGCCTGTTTTATGCACCATGCCCCGGTCGACGTGGCATAGCCCCCACGCTGGTCTCTGCGCTTGGCCATCCCTGCCAATTTTTTACTTCAGGGGATACTGTTAGGGCTGATAGGCTCCAAACATCACATTTGGCTGAATTTTTAGGAAGAATGTGGTGTTGGGAGATTTATCTCGAGATGAATAACCCCGAATTGCACTGCATTTTTTCAGTTGAATCGAGTCCCTGGGTTGTTACCAGCAGGAATCAGAAGGGATTTGCTAAATTCTCAGCCTGATGCTCTTGGTCAGCTACTCAGGGAAAGGACTGGCAATTCAATGCGGCGGAGCAGCAGTGCTGTCCCCAGGGTGCTGCAGCGCCTGCGGGACTCTCCTGTCCCTTCCCAGCGTGTGCTGTGGCACGGGAACGCCAGAAGGACAGCCAGCCAGAAAGTCGTGGTGTCTCTGTGTGATGCTGGCTTCGTTTGCTGGACTCACACATTCTGCTGCTCTCGGTACTTTGGGCTAGGTTAGAGAACAGTTTCTGGGTAAATCTGCTTTTCGAGGCAAATGTTTTAGCTTTACCCTTCAGGAAAATCTGAAAAAGCTGAGTGCTGCTTTGTCTTTTGAAAGTTCGAATTTGGGACTGACAATAGAAATAAATTGCTATTTTATTGTTAGCTCTATCACAGATGCCTTAAGTAATATTAGTAGATTGCTTGCCTGCCTGAGTTATTCACAGTTAGAAATGGAATTAGTGATCTTTACAATCCCTACCTTGCAAGGCTATGGTTTTTAGTTTATTTAAAATAAAATTTGGGATCTTAATTTTAAACTCTTAAAATAATTAAGATGTAGTGTTAAACTTAGATATTACAGTTTTCTTGTAAGTAGTCTGGAGGGGGCTGTAAATTCATTCCTGTCATGGACGCTGAGGCTTGGAATGCTTCAAAGTGCTTGGAAAGCCTCAGTCATCGGTGTCACGTCTTTGTTTGTCATGGGCAGGTACAGTTAATCTCCCTGTCCTGTATTGACTTCCCTGGCTGAAGTGGAGGAGTTCCCTTTGAACTCTGTAAGTCAGGACTCTGAGCTTTGTCAGTCTCCTTGCTTTTCAAAAGCGTAATGCTTATCGCAAATCTTTGCAGAGATGCAGTGATCCTAACTAAATAGCACTGAAAAGAAAATAAAGGAGAAAAACTAAATGCCAAGGAAATAAGAATTCTCCTTTATTTCAAAGAGAAACTCTTTTTTTTTTTTTTGTTAGTGGTATATAAATGATATTGCTATCTCAGACTCCAGTGCTAATAATTGAAGTTAACATTTTTTATGTACTTCTTAGCGTTTTGCAAACTGTACTTTCAAACTCAGAATATGAGTAAGTTGTTTGCTTTCATTTCTTAAAACGTGTCATTTCCTAAAATATAGAAGGTTGTTTATTTCACTAAATAACTCAGAAGTGCATTACTGCCTGTACAAGTATTTCTTAAGTTAGTAGTAAGTCTTAGAGAGCGTTCTTATTTGAAAGATCAAAGTTTTGTAGTGCTTGTTATTGAAAGAAGTCTTCAGTGTGTCATCTGTCGATTTTGACTCTTAACAACCAAAGCTGACCTAAAGAACATAAAATTCCTGGTTGTTTGGGAAAAAAAAAAAAGCGAACTCCCTTTTGATATTATTTACACTGAAAAAATAGAGCCTAGTTAAAAAACTGATACAGAGCTAGTTATAAGAAAAATGATCAAATCGACATGCTATTCTTCCTTGGTATTCAAATTAAATTTCAATCTAACCAAGATTTTTTTTTTCCTTACAGGCAGAGATCTTTCATCTAGCATGGCATCGAGGCGTGTTCCAAAAGTAAGTTTCTAGTAAAATAGCCTTGCATTTAGGTGTACATTAGGAGTCCAGCATTACAAAAGAGTTCACGTAACATAGTTTGTTTTTTCCCCAGTGTCCAGCAGTCAGTATTAAGGATTCAGTTGACAAGATTGATGCTGCATTGTAAATCTCTGTAGCTCTGTCATGGTTGGTAACAGGCATCAGTGGACCTTTCCTCATCACGTATCTATCTTCCACAGAGCGTAAACTAATAGGACAATGCTACAATTTCAGTTTTAAGTTAGCTGTTTGCTTCCGTTTCCCAATATAAATTTCATTTATGAAAAATAAGAAAAATAAATGCATGCTTAATTTGGGGGCTTAGTGCTTCAGTGAGGTAAATGTAGAGGAATAGCTGTTTGTAGTAAAATAAGAGTGTATGGCTGTTTATCAAGAAATTTAGAATGATTTTCCTTACTGAAAGACAGGCACCAACAAATTTGTACTCAATAGCCATAGTCTTCAAATAATTGAAATGAACTTTGAAAATACTAATACTTTTTTTTTTTTTTTCCTGTGGAATAGCTACTTTTATAACATTAGTAATGCTCTTCTAGGAAAGTATTTTTAGTACAATCAAACTTGCATGTCTAACTATTCCTGCTGGCAACTTCTATCACTATTAAAAATGTCTTAATAGTGGCATCTCTTGTGTTTTTAATCTGCTTCGTGTAACATAATGTGGCTTAGAAAAGCAGTATTTTGGCATATTTTGTCTTTTTACTCATTTGTAGAAGATTTTCTTTCTCTTTTCCCTAAAAGATTATTTTTTTAATAGAATGGTTGAGGGAGAAATTAAATTCTTGGGGGAAATAAATTCTTGTTTCACTTTTTCTTTTCAACAATCTTCTCTGCGTTTGTATTTATGTACCTTCTAGTTGTAAACATTTGGTAGCAGGTACGTTGAATAATTGCAGAGAAATATTTGATTATCTTGTGAACAACCAGGCATACGTGGAAGAGCCCCTAGTTCCCTCTCATTCAAAGCTAGGTGTGATATAGCCGGCAAGTGACATGAAACTAATAATTTATTATCTAACCTTTTCATTTCTCCCGCTCTCACTTCTAGTTGAAAGGTGCAGTGTTAGCTGTGAGGGGAGCTTTCCCTTTTTGGTATGTGGAAAGGCAGAAGGTTTAAGGTAAAATGTGAACTCTCACAGCCCCATCTACAATGGGGACCGCAGGAGGAGCGCACACATAGCCACTGCTCCTCGACTCTCTGCTGCTGTTCCCCCCTTCCCATTCTGGATGCATATTAATATATGTAATGTAGCTCAGGTTTCTTTAGAATAGTGATATTTATAGTGTGTGATTAGTTTACAGTTTTACAGTGAGCACAGCCACACATTGGTGCGACACAATACATACCCGGCTCGTGTGTTTTGCAGAAATCAATAATCACTGACATAACGTGCTGACCAGTTTTTAAGCAGGGTGCTGAAAAATGGTTTCTGCAAGCAGCCAGATGTGGACATTCTCCACAGCTGCTGGTTTTGTCTCTCACTTGATCCCTGATTCTGTAGCTGTGTTGCGGTGACCAAGGATGTATGTTGGGCTTGAGGAAGAGGCTGAAATGTGACCATAGTTATGTGCATAAGCATACATCAGAAATGTATGTTTAGGAATTTGGGGATTTTATGGTGTTCTTATGACAATGTGGCTTTTTTTTTTTTTTTTTTTTTTTTTGTATTTCATGAGATGTAATTCTAAATCTC
The DNA here is from genome assembly GCF_009769625.2 of Cygnus olor. Taxonomy (NCBI): domain Eukaryota; kingdom Metazoa; phylum Chordata; class Aves; order Anseriformes; family Anatidae; genus Cygnus; species Cygnus olor. The sequence goes on from NC_049175.1 coordinate 36,582,920, forward strand.
GTTCAGTTCTCTGGATATTTTGTAGTTATTACATTTAAACTTGATAAACAAATTCTTTTACTAACCGTAATGCTTTGTTCTCTGTTCTCAATATAGTGAAACACTTGTCCTGAATCAAACTGAAATTGGTAATGACAGGAAAATTCAGACTTTGTATGACAAGACTATAATGCTGTATTTTTGTATGAGTTTTTTGACACCTGTCTTTTGTGTGTATATATTTTTCTGTACATGTATTTGTATTTTTAGTGAATTCTTAATACACAGATCACTGCTTCATTTATGCTTAAAGCTGTTCTACTCACTTTAAAAATTCCAATGAAATTCTTTTCTTGAACACAATTCAGATTCCTGACTCTCCTTTAGCCTAAAAAGGAGCACTATTAATGGTTTTGTTCATATTGCCTGGATTTATTCTGTTATTATTCTCTAGCTCCTGCTTTTCAGGTATAGCTATTTTGGTATTATAAAGAATGATGGATTATGTAGGAAAGTTTCTTTTGAAGCACTCCTGATATTGTGCAATGCACTTGGGGGTCAGCTACACTTGACTGATGCATGATTTATCCGATGTCCCTGCCACTTTCTGAGATAAAGCTGCTATTTTATCAAAAATGCCAGCAAGTGTGATTTAGAATTTATACACCTCCTTTTTTCAAATAATTGTTCTGATTACTTTCTGGCATGGCAATAAAATGATAAAGGTAATTGCACACGAATGTGAGATAGCACCAAAATACAATAAAATTAACCTGAATTAGCTTGACTTGTCGATGAGAAGTATTTATGAAATGTATTTTTGCAATAAGGGAGACTGATATTATAGCTGGAAGGTGAGTTATTGCCTTAATGTAATACAGTTTGAAATTTAAAAAAGAGACTGTTACAGTTGAGGGTGATTGTGCCTTTGAAATTAAGTTGAAGTGATTCTTATAATTGGCAGCAATAATGCATTGTGAAGGTAATATCTTTTATTGTGTTATGCCTAGTTGCATTATCTTTTATTTAGCTGGTCCTGACTTCAGCTCTGCAGAGAACGCAAGAAGGAGCAGATCAAGAATTTTGTGGGTTTAGGTGATAAAAATTTGAAATGTTACCTTATATTAAAGTCATTCTTGTGCTAGATTTTTTCATTTTTTAGTCCATTTTCAATTCCGATGAACCTGATACAGGTCTCATTTGATTAAACTTTCATCTCTTTTCCTTGTATTAGCGTAGCTGCCATATATTTACATACACAGCTGAACCATGTAACAGGAGTGCACTTAGTCTTTCTGTATGTATGCATGCATATATATCAGGTGCTAATTTTGTTAGCTAGATTTTGTGTTTCTTGAATGTGTCAAAGTATGACCACCTCTTATTAAAAAGTGCACATAGGGACGCTTATACACTCAGTACTTTGGTAATTACAGAATAGATTGTAAAATGTTGACTAAGATATTGAGTTTCTTATTTTTTAATCGATGAACACTTCTGCAAAATCCAGAGAACTGCATGATGTCTAGTTTTCCTTTGTGTGAGACTTCTTAAAAACTCAAACCAGTAACAACTAGGTATCAGTTGTGGGGACCTTCTAATTTTAGATATTCTTCATCATATTCTTCACCTTTGATGCTTTATTATGATATTTGTTTCTTCACCTGTTTGGGAACAGATTCCTTTATTTTTAGTGTTTTATGCCATGTGATTGCATGTTAAAACAGTGAATAACTGAACAAAGTATAACTTTGCTTGTAGTGCATTGCCCAGTGCTTCTAATTGAATCTTTTGGCATATGATTCCCAATCTAAAAATAAGAGGGGCTTAATCCATCTGTAGGTCATCAGTATGGTAAGAATAACAACATGCTTCCACATCCCATGGCAGATACAGCAAGTAGTGTGGCTTACAAGGGGATTGCTGGTGGGATTTACAGGTACTTTCAAACCACAAGGAATGGATACAGTTATGGCTTCTGTCTTTGCTATTTGTGGTATAATTTGCTTATTACATAAATATCTTGCCCTGAGCTGTCTTTCTTTTTTTTTCCCCATTTTCATGCCGCTCCATTTCTTGTCCACTTCTGCTCCAGTTCATTGTATTATCTCACCACCCACCATTTCAAAAACATATCCTAAAGTAACTGGGAGCCTCCAAGCTTAAGGCAGGCTGTTTCGTTTCCTTTTTCTTACTAGGCACCGAGATGCTTGGAGATGTCATGACTCAAGCTTGAAACCTGGATGTCAACCCACTGTAACCGCTGATGTGTATAGTTTACTAACATCATGCTTTCGTACTTTACTTGAATGCTGCATGTAGAAATTTGACTTATTTTCAAAATATTCATTTTAGCTTCATGCTACGGATATAAAATGACATAAATATTCTGCAGTACATATCTTTTAAACTACATTGTCGCAGCAGTGGCTGCTGCACATTCATAGCATTTAAGTTTCTTACATAAGTAAGAGCTAGGGGAGGATACAGAAAGTGCTTGTTTACTTTCAGGGGGGAGAGATTCAGGAAAAGGCTTCAGTACATACTTGTAGGAAATAGTACAGCTGAATTCTTGTTTAAACAGTCCATTAAGGTCATGTGTTTAAGTATCTCCTGATACTAATGTCTCAAAGCTTGGCATGCGAACAATAGATGAAGTAGAAAAATGTGCTAACTGAACGTTGCCTGGAATACAATAGCAATAACCCACCTGCCTCTTCTAAAGGAGAGGAATTAATTCTATTACAATTAAAATATCATCCTTTAAGTAAAATAAAGATGTCTGAGGTAGCCCTGGTGAGTACGCTGGGAACTTGCCATTTGACAGACCAGTGTAACTCCTGTCTGCCAAAACAGCCGACTGAAGACTTAGCCAAAGAGCCAGAGGCTACTGCTGCTTGGAAATGCACTTTTATAGCTTGGCATTTCGGGGTCTTTTGATTGCCATCCAAAGAGGATTAGTAATATAATACGATGGGACAACAGAAATTTGCTCTTGTTGCCTTTGATTGTTTAATAAAGAATTATGTGTTTGCTCTTGTCGAATACTTTTAAAATGCTGTAGGAAGCAAACGTTGCTGTCTGTGCGCACGAACGCGTTTCCTTCTGTTTTGTCAGGGGCTTGTGTGCAGTACACTTTCTAATAAGTCAAGAGTGATTCACTTTGTCAGGGGTGATTTTTTAGTGGCTACTGTGCCACTACTAAATATAGGCTTGTATATGGTCAAACTGCAGTTTGACTCTGTACCTTAATGTTTTTTATGGCATGGGTACTTTGGAAGGTAAAGAACTCGTTACGTCACCCTAAGCTAACCCTGGATTTGGTTAGGCTGACTAGCATTCCCTTTTCAAATGTCCCTCGGCCAGGAAATGAGAACAGGTTTGGTTTTCACACCTCTGAAGTTACAGGCTGGGTTTAACCGGGTTGGGTTTACTGAGAGAACCTCTGCATGTGTTGCAAGGTACTGGAGAAGATCCAGGCTACCGTAATTCATAATACGAGAGAGCTGTATGTTTTAACTCTGTTTTAGTGTGTACTTTCGTATTTTAATGGCATAGGTACAATGTGCCAGCCAGAAGTTGAAAATAGGATAAAACTGTACAGAGATCAGTGGTTGACAGCGAAGAGCACGGCGGGGGCCTTGGGAAGCCCCGAGCTGCTGCTGCGCTGGTCTGGTAAGGCCACGATGGCAAGATGTCAGTACGGGACGTGGTGGGGTCAATGAATCCTCTTTTTGAGGAATTGCTTAATTTTTAAGTGTTGGGGATGACAGAAGCAATGCTGTTAGCTGCTACAGCTATCCAGAAAGGCGCACAACAGGTTTCTAACAAAAGGCGACTGGAAGGTTGGGGTCTGCTTTACCCCAGAAAATGGCCAATTTGGCAGCACTTCACATGGCACGAGAAAATGTGCACATCATCTAAAGCAGTATATTTCAGTGCAGCTTCTGTTTAAAAGCCTTATCTGGATCGCAGTCCTGTTCGTCTGTGGAGGTGTTTATTACTGTTGCAGCAAGGACACAAACCTGTGGACACAATATTTTTTCTAGCAAGCTGAAAGTTTGCGTTGAACGCTACAGGAAGAAGAATTGCACATAGTGTATACTTTTATTGTGGGACGTGTAGGGGCAGGAAGTGGTCTATGTCCATATGGGTGGCGATGGAAACTATTTCACATTAACCTGATCCAATTTGTAAAGGACTTGAATTTTATATCAAAGGTAATTCACTTTTTTAAACTGCTATATTGCATCTTAAAAACAACAATATTAAGTATCACTGCTGAATGTTTTAATATGTGAAGAGAAAACCTCCCATGTTTTGGAATGCTTTTTTGTTTGTTTGTTTGTTTGTTTTTAATATAGAAATTGTTTTGAGCATTTACATGGTTTAATTTGAGAATAAGCATTAAGTAGAGTCTGTTCGCTCTAAAGGTGTCTCTTGCAGAGTTGCATTTTAGCATGTGAATAGAAGACAATTAATTTGTACAACCTACTATTCAACTTTTTTGTTGTCACTGAAACTGAAGTCCCGATAATAATGTGCCTTTGCTGACCTGGTTTATCTTTTTTTTATTTTACCCATCTGCAAAACGTATCTTGAATAAATGAATTTGTGTACCTCATATTAAAGCATGAATCACCATCTATATAAAAAAAATGGCATGAAACTATGGCTAACTTGTCCCTGTCATGGTTAGCCATGGCAGGTAGTAGGAGAAGCTTTGTCCTTTTCCCTGCTTACATTGTGGTAGCGCATACAGATGCATGCTGAGATGTCGCGGAGCTCAGCGCTGTGGAAGTTGGAACACTAAAATGGTGTAAAAAAAATAAAACAAAACAAACAAACAAACAAAAATAAACCATGTTTTGGCTGCAGGGGACGGGGCAACCTTCTCTTGTTTTACATTAGGCAAGGAGAAATCCTGCCCTGGGCTTCAGGACACCTTACTTACAGCCTCAGCAGTCTACTTTAAGGTGTCAGACTTGCAGGGACCTCTTTGGATCAGGCATCTGTACAGCTTTAGCGTTTGCTACATTATGTTCAACTGGAAATTGTTGGACTTGTTCATGAGAAAGAAACACCTGTTAGAGAAGTTTGGATTTTCTTTGGAAGAAATCAAACGTTGCATAATAAGCAAAAGTTACATAAATTACATAAGAGTTACATAAATTCTTCTGTTCATTTGGATGGTAAAAATACAGATGATCACTACAGACAGATAGAGTGGGCATTTTAACCTTGTATTTTGATGGCATGTTCATTGCATGCATCCTCTGTTTTCTTCCCAGTCCTTAAATGTTTGTCTGCTTTAAAACACTACATTTAACAAGTGGCTTTCTCATTTAAGACTAGCTGCATAAGCTTGGAAAATTACTTTCCACACTGAACTATATGTGCAAAAGCGCATTGCCTTTACTATTAATATAACTTTTCCCATATTCTTGACATACAATGGATTATTTCCTTTTAAATAAACAGGCAGAAACCAGTAAAACAAATACAGGAAGTTTTAAACTATTAAGGAGATGTTTAGAGAACTATAATTCAATGGAGACCTTGTGTGAGTGGACCACTGCCATGCGTAGGCTCGGCAGCACCCGTGCCAAACGGGGTGCCGTGGTCAGCCTCGCTGTTGGGCTCGGTCGCCCCGGTGGTGGGGAAGAAGCTGGGTGCAATTAAAATGCTTTTGAAAGCGACGTTAGGGCTTGTGTTTCTAAATTATAATTTCATGGCATTGTTTTTAAAATGTTCCGCAGCAGATTTTAACGACTGGATTTTTTTCTGTTCACTTAGTTGTCTCAGCGTGGACCGGCAATAGCAGTTTCCAAAATCTCAACTAAGAGTACGACTGTACAGGCGACCAGTAGGTAACCTCCCAACTGAAAGGCTCGCCGCTGCTGCTGCCTTACTACCTGAGTGATACGCTCACCTCTACACTTCAGGATGGGCGAGATGTTTGTAAACGGTCAGCTCTCGTCTGTCCTGGTGACCTTACTGCCGGGCAGATGGTGATGATGGAGATGGACACTTCCCAAGTTCTTATTTCTTGTGGCAGTCCCTGATTGGTTTTGCCTTGACAAATACCACTGATAGGATTTAATGAGGGTTTTGTTATGAGAAGGATGTAAACTTACTGGATCAGGAAGAATGACTGTAGCAACATGACTGAAATGAAGTAGCAAATTGCCAGACCATTACAGGTACATGTGAAGTATACCCCTGAAGTTCAAATCCAATATTTCAAGCTTTCACTGAATTTTAATTCAGAACTCAAATCAATAAAAAGCAGGTTTGAGAACACTACAATACTCAAAAGAAAGACACATTTAATACTTCAGGACTGGTATTTCTTTCCTGTAATTAGGATGAAGAAGCAACTTTCCTGGCATTTATTGATCATCCTCTCAAACTCAACAAATTCTTGGTATAGTTTTGGCAAGTCACTGATATTATGTGGCATCAGAGAAACAACGCAGGTGCTTAAGATTTATAACTTACACGCTAGCTTCAAATGCAAGTAAGTTAGACTATTGAAGTGATTTTTCCTTTGGATATATTTGTGGAGAATGGGAAGTAAATAACAGGCTGGTACTTTATTACACCATGAGAGGGATGGACTAGCATCGAGGTCCGAGCAAAAGTACCGTCAAATTGTTTTGGTCTTTTTGGATAATGTGTCCAGAAATTCAGCTTTTACAGCTAAGAATACTGATGATTTGTGCTACCAGCAGGTACAGCGTTATTCGGGATCCTTTTGGACAATAGCAGTTGACAGTTATCTTTAATTTTAGAAGGATGTAATTACATGCTAGCCCAGCATAGGAACCTGGCATGACATCTCAGTGGGCTCTTTGTAAATAGCTGTAACTTTGCTGCGGATGAACTGGGTAGGGAATTTTCAAAGGTGCCATGGTGGCTGTTCTAGAAATGGTAGAAGCATGATGATTTCTGTGTTTGGGAAATGACGAGTGAAATTGGGGAAATATTTGTAATGCAGCTTTACCCTATTGGTTCTATTTATGTTATCAGGTAGTTTAGCTAAACAGTTAACACTTTGGTTTATCTGAAAAGATCAAGAGACCCGTTTATTTCTTGGAGGCGACTGTGGTATCTCACTTGTTAATGCTCTTGGACTCTTGATTCAAAAAATAAGATAAAATTGCAGTATGTATGAGAACACATTACTTTAGACCGAGCAGTTGTGAGGAACAGTTTTATTTTGATTTTTAGAAATACTAGAATGAAAAAAATAATCATGAGGGTTTCCATTTCAAGTTCAGCCGTGTGCCATAGCCTGATGGAAAAAGTCTTTTAAATCTGATAAATTCTTGCTAAAGCAGAGTGCAGTAAATAGTGAAATCAGACGGGTATAGGTCAGAGACACTGCTCTGGCTCCTTCCTAATGGGAAGGATTCACCTGCCTAATAACATTGAGAGGAACAGCTGTGAAAAAGTGTCATCTATGGCATCTTTAAGAGAAGTCTTCAGCCAGACCATGTTTTAAGACGAGTCTGATGTCCTGAAGGCTGAATGCTTGCGGTGGGTGTGAGCACAGCCCTGGGCAGAGCTGGTGCCTTCCGCCCGAGGGAGAGCTGTGAGAACACAATTGAATTTTTCCAGTGAAAATTTGTGGTCCCCAGGGTTTTAGCACTGCATGCACACACTGGGGGGTCTTTAAGAGGAGAATACGGGAAAAGTTGGAAAGTACATTCATGAATATACTTTGCATTCTTCTTCTCCTTCAGTAATGGTAACTTGGGGCACGGTACTGAAGTGCAGGAAATGCCATGAGCTTTGCTTTCTTGACTAGTCTTCCGGAAAATACAAACCTCTTGAGAGAACAGGAAGCATGGAAACGCTTTGCGACAGTCTTTGTGAACCTTCTTGATCCTCAAGATTGCTCTGTGCGTTTTTTCCATTTATCCATTCCCCGTTATAGATGGGAGCTGGATTCTGGTTCTCAGACTGTAGACCACGATGGAATTTCTGGTTTTTAGGAACAGTCGAATGTAGAAAATAATTTTGAATTATTTACTATAATGTGAAAGACCATTAATGCAAATTTAAATAAAATCTGTATTTAATCAAATTGAAGGTGTATTTTAGTACTGAAAACCTTGGCTGCAGCCAGACTGTTAAACTGAATTACTGCGGAAGGTGTGAGAGGTTAAGATTTTTATGGGCAAGTCATCAAGCTAATGCTCGCTTTTGGGTTCACGGCACCTAGTTTAGGAGATAAAACTTGCTGCTGTTTGGAATGTCTTGCATCTGAACCTTAGAAAAGCAATTTCAGTGGCACATCTCTGTTTCCTAGTGGTGTTCGTGGAGCTGACGTGTGACGTGGGGGGCCGTGGCCCTTTGGAGCAGTGCAGCATCACCAAGGCACGTGCCACTTCCAAGTCACGGGAGCACGCCTGGAAAATGAGGCTCCTCTATATAGGACATTAACTCATAAATTATGCTGATATTCTCCCTGATAAATCTCCTACTATGACAACCTTTTGATACTCATCTGTTATTAAAGACAAAAAGCACTTAATTCTGTTGGCTAGCAGTGGTCTTCCAATTCTATATAGAGCATTTAGCTGTCTGAGGGGCAAACTCACATACGCTGTATTTCTGGGTTTTGTGCAGCAAGACCCAGAGGCTCACAGGGTACTTTCTGTAAAAGTCCTGTCTTACTCTTGCTGTTTTGTTCTTTACCTAATAAACTTTAAAATTCTGAGATAGTTGGACACAGATTTGTAGGTATTATAGTGGAAAGGGAGAGAGAAGGTAGAATTCACACGCTACCTCATCCAAATTGCTCAGATTATTTGTTTACATAAACTTGAGAAGAAAGACAGAACACAGTTTATTTGGGTTTATTACATTTCTGATTTAAGCAGCCATTCATTTCTAGTTCTCACAGCTTTAACGAGGGCACAAGAGGGAAAATGGGGTTAGGTAAACTGTGCCTTCAGCGGATTGATATGGGTAAAGCAAGTTTCAGCATCCAGCTCCCTGCAGTAAATGATGCCGAAGTATTTGGTAACTTCAGCTGGTCAAGTTTAAAGTCTGTTGGTTTTATTTTTATTTTTTTACTTCTTTTTTGTATCTGAAAACTTGTAACAAATTTAAGTCTTGATTAAGATTTCACTTTATTTTAAAATAGCACTGCCTGCAATAGTGTATCATTACCTCGATCTTCGCTGGCATATCTAAGTAGCTACAAGTAAATAGTGAAAAGGTGCGTTAATGTCTGGACAAAGGATAGCGTACATATGGACAGTGACCTTCATGTTTGAAGCTCCCCACCCAACTGCATATGTATGTGGATCTGTCATGCAATGTTGTTTTTTATAAAAATAAAACTTTTAATATTGCTGTCCAGGGCATCTGATAATCAAGACTGAACATACTAGTGATTGCTCAAGGTTTTCACCTACAAAGCTTGCTTCGGCTTGGTGTTAACTTACAGGGTTATTTATAGTTTTCTGTTACATGCTGCATCCCATGTTTTGTTATAATGAAAAAGCTGTCTTCATATAACTAAGTTGTTATATTCACAGAATACATAGTATGAGGTTCAGTGCATCTAGTTTAGGGCTGTCACACAAATAAAAATGAAGAATGTATACTGTTTTTTCCAAATACGTGAACTTGTATGTTGCTTTTTTTTTTTTTTTTTTAACTAACATTCCTGCAGTGACATGCTGCTCTGCAAAAATTCACCCATTTCCTCTCCTTGAGCGAGGAGAAGGAGTGAGGAAGAAGTTGGTTGAAAAGGTGAATTTCTTTGTACCATTAGCAAACATTTGCTTATTTAGCAAAAAGCTGATTTGGATTGCAGTCAAATGAACCACTGAGAACCCATAATTATTCAGATATGGTGTACTGTGCAGAAATTTTCTAAGCTAAGAGTAAATTTGAGCGTGTCTGTAGCTGAATAATTGCATAAGTTCTTCCCAAATTTGCTTCATAAGTTCAAGGATAAGATTACTTTTATTTACTTTTGCTCTGGTGGGCAAAACTGTCTACTTGAGTTTTTTCCTTCCCTCTTCAGTGATGTGTATTTTACTCACAGGTTTGACTTCATTTCATAGCACTTAAAAACAGTATTTCAAAAGAATTTCTCTCATTTGGAAAAAAAATATGTAGTATTGTACAACTGTAGACGGTGATCAGCTGCAAGTCAGATGCACAGATCTGCCTGGCTCTCGATGCTCCTCCAGTCTGTGGTTGTGCTCGTAACTCAGCGTCCTGCTTTCTTAGGCACTTCTGCACTTATCTGAGACATCCATCAGGCTTTCAGCATTGTCCTCCTCACTGCAGGACATGTTCCCCCTGGGATCAAGAGTGAGAGGTGTGGGGGAGCCGCTCCCTGGTACCCTCTCCCTCATCTGCAGAGGCTCCAGCAGGAGTTCAGCAGCTCCAAACTGCCCCTCCTGGGGTACGGTCCCTGATGCCCCATCTCCCGCAGTGCAGCAAAACCATCGGCTGCCTTTCTGCCCCTCCTCAGGTTCAGAGAGCTAGTGTTTATGGACCCCGTATTGTAAAAACCCACTGGTAAGCATCGTTGGTGTTAATACTAATTCATCCTTCAGAAAAAAAAAAAAAAAATACTCTTTTAAAGTTCTTCAAGAAAATAAAATAGGAAAAGGAACAGAGGAGCAGAACTTGAAAATGTGAAGAGCTAGCTGGCTCAAAACTGGGAGGCTCAGTTCTAAAAACCGGCAGTCTTTTTTTTTTCTTTTTTTTAAAGGCAGCTCTGTCATAGGTCAGGCAGACTTCAGAGAGGTTTGGGTCAGACTGTAAAATGGTTCAAATACTGGTCAACGTAGGTTCACGTAGTTGTCTTTGGAGACTGTGCTGGTTCTGAGTATTACAAAAAACAGTGAATTATTCAGGTATCAGGCAAACTGCAGGTTAGTTATATGATCATAGTGGTTTTAAAAAACAAGAAACCATTTTGGTCTTCCAGACCAGGATGTTACCAAGATGTTTGCTCATCAAGTTTTCTTGTGTTGGCTTTTCGGAGCAAAGGTCGTCGTCGTCCTGCTTGCACCATTCCTATTGTGGTGTGACCCAAACCTAAAGTTTGGTGTCTGGATGACTCCACAATGAAAGTTTTCAGTCCTGTTACTGTTCCTAACGATTTTACAAACCAAACTGCAAATAAAACTCCACTATCTACTGATTCAGACTGTTTGTTAAGGCAAGAGGAATTTGATGTGTAAGTTATTGTGGGTTTTGAACAATATTGAGAAATGCTTGGCATCGGTTTCCAACTACATCCTATCAGTAACTGTAAAACCAGACTGGTAACAATGGGAATAAAAAATGTTGCTGAGGAATGATTGATTTTTTCATACATTTTTCCAGCAGACATATTCTATTTGTGTTCCCGCAGTTATTTGCATAACATTGCTGCTGTAAGCTGGTGAATATGCTTTGTTGTCATAATAACCCTTTTGAAATCAGTGTCAAAACACTTCACATCGGATGTTAGCTGATAAACCAACCATGAAACTTCTATTACTTGTGATTTTTATGAAGGTCACTGTTCTGTTAACATTTCTTTTTTCCTTTTCTTTTTTTTTTTTAAGACTTTGATTTAGATGCTGACTTTTCAGGACGGCTCGTTCCAAGTTAGAGTTTTGGAAGTAAAAGACACAGTTGAAGAAACTGGAAATACTGATTTGTTTTTTTTAAATTATTTTTGAAAACTGCACAAAATACATTGAGATGACTGTCCCTCGGTGACAATGCACACAATTAGAGTTGTTTGTTTTTATGAACAGGTAACTTCCAAAGAGGGAGAATCTCAGTGCAAGGAGAAGCATGCAGTTCTGCTTAGCCCCGTGGGAAGACTGGAGATATCTGGGTGTGAAACAGGCTTACACGAAATAAAACTTCCAAAAATGAGTGTGCTGCCAAATGGGTAAGTTCATGTCCTATTGATCCTATGTTTGAGTGTGTAGTAGGGGAAACAGATTGCCCAGAGGATTTAAGGCAGACTGTGTGTGCTTGTTTTTACCAGCCATATCGAAAACGCAGCACTTTCTCCTGTGAGAGGCAAAGCAGCCTTGAGCACCTTTAAGGAATGGCAGTTGCAGAATGCACTTTTCTCTGCATCTTTAATACTAGCTAAAAAACGTCCTAAAAGACAAGCATGCTTAAAGTAGGTTTTGAATGTATGTCCTGCCTCCTCGTTTTTGACATACCTGTGAATCTGCCACTGACGAGTGACACTTGCCAGTGTGTTTTGTAAAACTGTATCTAGATAGATATACTCCAGCAGGCAGAACTAGGTTTGAATAAGTCATTACTGCAAACTCCTAATGAGATCTTTGGTTTGTTTTTATAATTTATAATATCTTCTGGAGTTCAGAAGGTATATACGATAGGGGAGGTAGTGTCTCAAATGTAGGACTGATTGAGGAGGTACTGGTACTTTTTATGGTTGAACAGAAATGCTTTTCAGTCTACTGAAGTACTGTCCTGTTTGGATCCTTTTTTTCTGTGTTTTTTTTTTTCCTTATTTGTGAGGAAAAGCTGACGTTTTTAGAAGAAATACAGAGTTCTTTTCTTTGTTATGTTCTTTTCTGGTATGGACTTTCCTTTGCCAAAATCGCTAGATGCCAAATTTCTTTGCCAAATCCTCAGCCAAAATTAAAGCTACTAACACTAATTATTAAGGCTTGTTTCCTCAGCCATTTTCTGGTAATGAAGTTGCAGCCTTTGCCACAGTCTTACAACAGTGATTTGTGTTTTTTTTTTCTGATATGACTCAAACAGGTTTCATTTTCTTCCCTCCATATTGTCCTTCCCCACTCTGCTTTTCTCTTTTTAAAATTTCCTTTGACTTGTGGGGTTTTCCCTTTTCTCTTTTTCTATTTTATTACCCTTGTAATTTTTTAAGTGTGCATGACATTAATCACAAATATGAAGCATAATGTGTATTCTGGTTGAAGTATGTTTTTGCCTCTAATTCTAAAACCTTCAAGCCTCTGGATTTGACAGTTTTGCCAACTCCAGTGATATGGAAATAAGTACTCCAGTCTCCTTTATACTCTGATTGCAGTATTGGATTTCTGCTGATGAGGAATGAAAGTAAAACAGTATTTAGGATAAGGCCGAAGCTTGCCTTTGCTACAGAACAGCTTCTTGCTGGAGCACAACTAAAGTAGGTGATGACTTTTCACCTCTGAGAAGAGAAAATGTCAGTGAGTGGTTGGAGGAATAGTAAGATAAAGCTCTAAATACTCTTGAAGGTGGTGAATATAAGAAATTGTGTTTTCTTTTGTATGAAAACAAAAGCTGAAGACAGAAACAGTCATGAAGTTATAGGTATTAACAAATACAGGCTTGACGTGAAATGACGTATTATTGGAAGAAAGTAATTCAAGGCTATTAATTGGTAAAGGCCAAGAAGGTGGGTGGGGAGGTATTGTTATACTGGGTATGTTCATGTAGCTCTCCCAGAAGGTAAGAGCAAAGGTCTGTTGTTATGACTCCTCTCTTTAATATTGAGTTTTTAAATATTTTACTTAGTAACTTGCCATCTTTTTCTGAACAAAGTTTTCAGGGACAGTAAGGTATTATTAGAGCAAGTGGGGGTGGGGGAACAGAGTAGAGAAATTGGTCTCTCAGACACAAACCTTTTTCCACAAAAATACACTTGTGTGCCCCAAACTACTTTTTTTTTTTTTTACCCATTTCTGCACAAAATAAAGTTGCTGCTACTTACAAACTGTGTGTTTCTCCCATCCTTAAATTTAAGTCTAGCTATAAGGCACGATCTCTTTCTTTTATACAGAGAGCTTCTGTTTTCCATTGTGGCAGGGTTTGCCACTTGCTAATGTGTAGTATGGCCAGGTTGGTTGGTTGAAGAAGGATCTTTTGACCTTGTCTTCAGGCAGAAGTCAGGAATTCTAGATTCTTTTCCTATTTCTTTAATTTTTTGTTTGGTCTTGATGCATCCATTTTTTTCTGTGCTGAGCTGACTTAATTTCCCAGTCTCCCAGAAGCGTTGAGGCTTTAGTAGCATCTTGATAACACTTAGCTTATCAGATTGCAGGATTTTTTTTGCAAAAATTGTTATATTGCAGAGGGAATATTACTGGAGAGTGATCCAGTAGTTAACAGTACGCAGGTTATTCTTACAATTACTTTAGGAACTTAAATCTGAAAAATGGGTGGAAGGTGGGACTTTCTTTTGTCTTAACTGATGATAAAGTTCTAAAAATTTTAAAGCCATCTGTAAATGTTTGTGCTGAAGTATAACATTTAATCTCTTCTACTCATCACTAGTGAATAGCTGTTAAATCTGGCCTCATTATTTTTGACAGAATAAAATAAAAACAAAGGAGTGCCCAGTGTTTCTCCTAACTGGCTAATAAACACCATGGTAAGGAGATTGGGTAGGAAAAAAAAAACAACATAAGAAACATAAAAATTGATTTTAATGGACCCCTGTCAGAGAGAACCATAATGAGCCCAAGTCTAGTAATAAATATTGGTATTCAGCACCACAGTTGCTGAGACTTTTCATGTAGAATTGCATGTAACAATCAATATAGATTTTAGGGTTTTTTAACAACAAAAATAAGTAAACCTTTGAAATATATAAATACTTAAGACTTGCAATCTGTCAGACAAACCTCCTAGTTATAGAAAAATCTGATAAGAGTGCCTGGTTAATGGCATAATCAGGTTGTGGAGATCTTGCTCTATTTTACAGCTTGTAAAATGCTCTGCAGTTAATCACCTGAGATTACAACCTGTTCTGTGATGGCTCTCCTTAAAACTTAAGAACACAGACTGTAATGTAGACTAAAAGGAGAAGCAACAAAGTAAAATTCAGTTTTCAGTATGCTTGAAAGAAATTGATCTATTAATGAGATGAAACTAATTGTAATAACCTGAGGTTATTCTGCTCCTTGTGAAACTAGCAGAGTTTAAAAGTCAAGGCATGTAATGGCATAATGATTTCTGTTTGGGGGGGAGGAATTTTTATTCAAGCTTTACATATATGTAAGGAAGAAGATAGATAGGTAGATAGGTAGGTAGGTAGGTAGGTAGGTAGATAGGTAGGTAGATAGATAGGTAGATAGAAATATTTTTTTCATATAAAAGGAATTTCACCTAAATATAATCTTGAAAATTTCAATTTGCTGAATGCTGACTAAAAATGTTTTTAACAGTTTTGCAATCTAAGTGCAGTGCTAACAATTTATTGTCCTAAACCAGTAACTTGAAAGCACCTGTTTCTACTTTAGTCCAGGTGTTTAAGTTGTGGATTGAATTGTTCACGGGCCATTTAATTTGGCATTGTGAATTAATCTCAGATTAATTAGGTCTAAGATACCCGAATCGGAACCAGGACCGATTATGTTGGTATCAGAGCGGGTTGGCTAGAACAGCCAGCTTCTCGGGGTTTGATGCCAATACGTGGTACGTTGCTGGCTGTGGTACTTTTATTCCACACGCAGCACCGTATGGAGGTGCAGGCTTTGGGTTCACAGCCCGACTAAAGGACCACATATTTGTTATTGGGTTGTTTCTGAAGCAAGTTGCTATGTATTGCTTCAGGATTGTGAAGTGTGGAAGAAGTATACTTAAGGTGAAGCTTGTTTTTATAAATTTCTCCCTTTTCTAGGAATTTCGGGTTCACAGTTCACGTTTTTATAAAAAACTAAAAGTATATATATATATATTTAGTACTGTATCAGCCATTGTATTTCTTTCTTTCAGTGTATACAAATATTGCTTTCTTGATCAAAAGTAATGCTTCTTTCCTCCACTGTTCCTGCCTGAAATATTGCCAGTGTTTAACTCTATTTGCTCATGTCCAAAAGAAAAACTTGTGGTTTCTTTTTTCCACTGTTACTCTACTTCTAAGTGTCTTTAGCAGCTTCGAAGTTTCCGATTTAGTTTTCTCGTTCTTCCACTTTCTCCTGCGGTGTTCTCACCCTGGGATGATTGTTTGGAAATTTTTTACTCCTGAAGTGCAGCGGTAAATCACCAGCTTGGTGGTTGGCGCCACATTTGTGACTTCTGTCACCAATAACAGAAAGCGCGCTGCTATCTTCCTCCGCTAAATATTTGCAGCAGAATGGGGATGTTGACGTAGCAGTTAGGATGCCAAGGCAGGAACAGCTTTTGGCCGTGTTGCAGTAGTGCAGATGCCTTCAGGAATTTCCCGTGCCGCGGGTGGAAGTCGTTCCGGGGTTCACTGCTGCCGGACGTTCAGCCACTGCCACAGGTCTCACAGCCAGCTCGTTTGCTAATGCAGAGCCGAGAGGTGGCACCTGGAGGATTTCAGCCAAGGGAAGAGTAGTGACATGCCTTCAGGTAAACTGGGACAGCTCCCAGCCTGGGATTTGACAGAACTGTCATGCTGAGCGCTGGGTCGTTCATATTGTGGCGTACTACTACACGTTTCTGGATGTGCTTGTGAAACGAAACTTAAATTCACAATTGTGCTAACGTGCTAATATTCCGACATCCGCCAAATGACAAAAGGATGCAGCTGTTGGTAATTTTTTCACTTAGAAGCTGAGCTGAGCTGGCTGCGGTCTGTCGCTGGGGCAGGATCTGGATGACCTAGGGGCAGCCGCCCGCCTCGACGCCGTGCTGCTGCTCCTCCAGGGCACGTGGCTGCCCGACACAGGCACCGGGGCTACATACCTGGGCAGAAATAGATGTGTGCAAATGGTCCCCTCTCACGTGGACTCAGGGAATTGGGTATTTGTCAGCGTGGATGTGGATTTGAACACAAGACTGCAGAAAAGTTGCTAGTGTATTGCAATTTCTCTATAGCGTTTCGTTTCCCCCTATCTTACTGACAGTCAGAGGAGGAGGAACAAGGAACCACTTTGGCCATTCCTGTATTAGTAATCTGCCAACACCTTTCAAGGGTGAATCTACAGTTCAACAAGTTAGCCGGTGTTTCAGTCTCTGTGCCAGATTAACATTATCAGAAACTCTCCAGAATCTTTCTAAGCAGGTTTCCAGCCATTACAGATTCAAAGAAAATCTCAAGTGTGTCAAAATGCAGCTAATGCAGTGGTGTATGGGAGTCTGATAAGAGCCTAGAACAATAACTTGGAGAGGTGTGAACCACTCCGTTCATCTCCGAGGTATTTAATCATAGCCAGTGATGATGGTTTAAATGTCAACTTTGCTAACTGTTTCATTCCTCATACTGTAAAATTTACTGTGAGTGATATCTCACTTTGATGCCACAAGTGGGAGGCATTTGGGAGAGTGCCACTCCTCCTATTTTTCCAATAAGCATCAGCCAAGGCTAAGAAACTTAGTGGAGCTCAGGGGCATACTAAAAACCAACTGAAGGAGATAGGTATGCAATTACTCCACTTAGCTGTTTTGAATAGATGTCTGTTTTACCACAAACACCTGAAGTTAAGCGAGTTAAGTGTACAGAGGGTTATTGACAGTAATGTGGAAGAGGTGTGATTATTCCCCGTTCAGTTCTTCCTTAAAATTGTTGTGTGACAGTAGAGATTTTATAATTGAAGTGGAATTGGAGAAAACCTGATTGAGACAAAGTACACACTTGGGGAAAAAAATAGCTAATGATTTTGTGGTGATCTCTAAATGTAAAGCAGGGGAAAAAAGGTGTACTAGATACCTCCCTGAAACTTAAGCTAGTGGTAGAATCGGCTCTATACACTTAATGGCATTTCTTCAGAAAAGACATTATGTATCTGGAAGGAACCACTGGGTTCTTTTTCTACTGAAGATTGTATTTGCAGCCATTATTCTTGTGCAAGTAGAGCTGTGTTGATGATTATTTCATAAGGCCAAGACTGCTGTCCATATGGAGTCATCCTATGGTCCACACACCACAACATTAAAAAAGAAAATTATAAGAAATCTCTCCACTTCTTAAAAAAATTATATTTATTTTTGGTTGGTTTTCTTAACAGCAAGTTCTGTTGCAGTGTTTGTCCTCTGTAAGGTCACAGTCCTGCCCCCACAAGGGAAGATGTTAAAACGTTGCCTGTGGACAAGTCCAGACGCATCGCTTTCCTGCCAGCTGAAACAGAGCACTTACTGTTGTAAATACCATAATCATCCAAGCTGACGGCATTTATCAATGATCAAAGTATGTTTTGCGTAGCACTTTCCTTTTTTATAGTTTAATGTATTTAATTACTGTTTACAGTGACTGGAAAATGGTTCATTAGATGGATCTTTTGTAGGCATTAATATAAACAGATTAGGTTTGAGATACAATCCGCATTTGATGCGAGTCTGAATGTATTAAGTCCCTCAGTAGAGGCTAGGTGAAAGGCTTGGACTGCTGCACGTGCTCTTGGCTTCTGTAGTACTTTGTTCCCAAAAGCTTCAAGGTACGTCTTTGGCCGTCTTGAAAGCGTCGCCCTTCTGGGGTGCAGCTTTTCTTTTCTTTCCATTAGACCATTCTGAGTTGAATATCTTGTGTGGTGTTCTTTAAAGGCCGCGGGATTAAAAGTCTTCCAGCCGTGCCTCTTCCTGATGGGATCCCTGTTATTACTTTTAAAGCTTCTTTTCCTGTGCCTTCTTCCAGAAAGTCATCTTCCCCTCCCCAGCCAGCTGGAGCAGCTGAAGCATTTAGAAAGCTCTTTCACTCCAGATCACCTTGTTTGTGACACCGGGGAGCCTGCAGCAGCCGTGAACGAGCAGCATTTAAACTTTTAGCTAGTGAAGCAAGCACTTGGCTTGTGCCAAAGAGGCCTTCAAAATAAATCCAGCCAGGACAGTACGCTGTCAGGCTGGTATGTAAGTGCCAAAAGTATGGTTGCAACTTCAGCGTGTTATGGTGCTGCCGTGTTAGATTTTTAGCTGTTGGACACAAGGCTGTTTCAGAATAAACCTCCGAGTATGATTATAGCCAGTAACCTGAGTGCTTCAAGGATTCCTGTCTGTATTTTGTCGTTTTTGAGCCTTTTAAGTTAGAAAGCCAAAAGGGATGTAATTTACTGCTTGCCCGACAAAAGGACCGCAGCACAGTCCAACCTGTTGGGCAAAATCCAGGCAGGTTTTTAGACCTTTAGTTCACTTGAAAATGAAAGGAAAGCCCTACATGTGAGCCAGTGCAGCAATGTACCCGTGCTCTGTGTTGGGCTGTTCTTCGGTCTGCTTCTCTCTTGCGTTTTAACCCTTCTCAATCCTCACAATGTTCGTGTATATATTGATGCACAAATTGAAAGTAGGTTTTGGGTATCTGTGTAGAACGATCACCAAAAGGAGAAGGTCGGTCTTACCTCGTACATCTTTCTGTTTCTTAGTCTTTTATTTCTGCATGTTGTTTAACTTGTGGCACTTAAGCTGTTGCAAACCTCATTGAGTGTTCTGCTGCTTGACTTAAGCATCTGCATCTTTTCTTTCTAGATAATAGGAAGATGATGCTTGTTACTTTTTTTCAAATTATTGCAAAATACCAGGAGGAGGTATATTTAAAAGAAAAAAAGAAAAAAAGAAATATTACCTTCTCTGGAAGAAGTGTCTACAAATATCCAGGCATCAATCTTTATTTCAGCAGATTCAATGGATGTGGCAGGAAGAGTTATTATATAGCATAGTCCTCCTTTTATTAAAAATAAACTGGGCTAGTTTTTTTCTCAGTTTCTTGTGGAGATGCTACAGATTGTTTATGCTGCATCAAGATAAGAAAACTTTTTATTGGAAATGGTGCTTCAAAAACTTAAACAAAATAAAGTGTAAAAACATCTAGAAAGTTTAGACTTTGTCAAACAAAGCCTTACACATAGTACAGCTCAAATACTTAGTTTCATATCTTTTTTGAAATGGTTTGCAGGGTAAGCTTTACTGGCAGGTGTGGATGGTGAACTTTATTTTGCATGAGTGGAGAAAAAAATAAAAAATTCCTTTTTCACTTAAACTGAGGTGAATCTCAAGCAACTCCTCTGTAATCAATACTGTACTTTAGATGTGTTATTTTTCCTGACAGCACTGCTGCATTTCTATTCATCTGTCAAAGACAGTATTGCAAGATTCAAATAGGAGTGCTTTTTGCAGGTCTTCACAGTTGTGGCTTTTTCCCATAAATCTAACTGGAGAAGCCTTTGAGGACTCTGCGATTAAAAAAATAATAATAATAAATTCTAGTGTGCTAATTATTATCCATGCTAATCATCTGATGTTTTAAAATCTGTAATGTTAACATAGACAATGTCGTGTCAAAATAGTCAAAGATCTATTTTAGTGTACAGAAGAACAGCTTTGCTGCTAGACTTGTGTGCATTTGTAAACCTGGGTGGCTGGCCAAGACTTCTAAGCAGGAAATGTTATAACAACGCAGTGATCACATTTTACAATGATGATATTTTAAAATGGCAAAAATAACAACAAACTGTATTAGATAATATAACTTGTGCAGACACCCACTCGAAAATCCCACAAATATGATGGGTTTATTTCTAGTGCAGAAGATATAGAGCCATAGTAGTTATGAAAAATAATTTCACCAAAGAGGATTGTGAGAATTTGTCTATGCAGCCTCATGTTTTCACAAAATTTCGTAGGAAAGAAATCTTTTCTTGACACCCTGCCCTATACTATGCCACAGATATTATGCCTGGTGTATCTTTACTAACTCCTTCTGTAATTCAGACCATGAGTGGAACCTTTCCACTTCTCATGCCAGAGGTAGATTAATGCAGTGGAGCATTTTTCCATTGCAAATCCTTCCTATAAAGATGGGAGAATGGACTGCATAATGCCATGGATTATGTTTCTATTATAGATCTGAATTAGTGGGTATTCTTAAATATAGCAAATCTTTGTCTTGGTTTTCTTCCCAGGCTTTTCTAGCCCTCAAAAAAAAAAAAAATAATAATAATTTTAAAAAATCTAGATACATAGGCAGATAGTGCCAAGGATAATTTAAAGCCACAGAGTTGTTTTGAGATTAAGCCGTGGCGTATACGTACAGAGGCCCACCTGGACAATAGGGCCCCTTCCTGCAGACCCGTGAGGGAAGTGAATCCAAAACCAGTGTTTTGCTGAGCAGCCTGTGATGTCTACCTGAAGAGCCTTGAGTATGCAAATGCCACGATCAGAGCATTGTATACTGTTAGGAAAGTGTCAGGGTTCTTTGGGGTTTATCTGGTATTTTCTGATTTTGCCCATTTGTAGCTGGAGATGTCACAGCAACAGCCGGTCATTATTTGCTCCTTTGGTTCGTGCACTTGCAGTAAAGCTCACGAAGATCACATACATAATGCTTGTGCTAATCACAGTTATTCTTAAAAAGCCTACCTTGATTCATTGTCTAAAGAAAACTTAACACTTCTGACTGGGTAGGACAAAACCCAGCGAATGATACTGGAATGCAGAGCTGCAGGGTAATAGCGTCCTTAACCCACGTACCACTGCTGCAGTGGGCTCGCCTGTGCAATTACACCGATTTCAGTTAAATGCAAATGATCTTCAGAAAACTGTGTCAGAAAAGAAAGAGTTAAATTCTAAAATCTTATCCTGTAACTGTAAATGCCATTTTTCTTTCTTCACAAATGTAACCTTTTAACATTTATTTTTAGCTTTTGCATTAATATATGTAAAAATATTAAAAGCTCTTGTATATTACATTAAAAACTTATGTCAGCTGCCCTGCTTTTTCCTATTTATTAAAACTTTTCAAGCAGTGAAAACATTTTACTTGTTAATGAGGGGAAGAAGGAAAATTAATGACATAGAGCTTGGATCTTCCAAGATGTCTCCTTTTAACCATGCAAAACCAGCTCTTTTTCCTACACTATGTAGTTTAATTTCTGTGTTAGGGTTCAGTAAGCAAATGCAAATAGATTTAATGATTTGCATCAGTAGATCACTTCTCAGTTTAATATCCTCTGATATTTTGGTCAAGGACTTTTTCTTTGGAAGGCTAGTGCTGTTTTGTAGACTAAAAATATTAATAATGGTAGCATTGTTATGTTCAAGTAAAGCAAGGCAAATGTATAACTTATTCAAAAGCAGCATCTCGTATCATCTTCTCACCAAGATCATGCAGTGGAAAAAGTTATCCAGAAAAAGACACTTAAGAAATAATTGTGAATTGCTGATCATATTAAACATTTAGTGCTGGTTTCCATATCACATCTCATCTCATTTTCCTTCAGTATCAGGATTTTAAAATTCTGACACAAAGTGCTCCTGCCAGTAGTGAAGGACCTCACCCCAGTATTGGCATGTGGAGCAGGTGCCACGTCAGCTGGGAAGGCTGGAGGCTGCAGGAGGACCCCACTGTACAGCCCACACCTCAGGCTTTTTCTGAAAGCCTCAAGCTTCTGGTTTTGCCTTTTGCTGTCAGTATCAGCAGGTACAAAGCTGTTCCTAGAAACATGGTGATTTATATTTTCTGCATGTACTTTCTGAATATTAAATCTAAGTGTAATTTACATAGACTCAAATCCAAGTCCCATTGAAGTCTGGGAACTGTCACTTCAGCAGGAGAGACTGAGTGGTCCCTTGCAGTTCTTACAAACATTTCTGAACGTTTTAAAATCTTAAATGCATAAGTCTTATGTTAGCAAAACAC
This sequence comes from Cygnus olor, assembly GCF_009769625.2. Classification (NCBI taxonomy): domain Eukaryota; kingdom Metazoa; phylum Chordata; class Aves; order Anseriformes; family Anatidae; genus Cygnus; species Cygnus olor. The sequence continues at coordinate 36,605,454 of NC_049175.1, forward strand.
ATCAATAAGCAGTAACTGAGCTCTTCTGTGCTGCTGGCATTATATGCCAGAGGCCAGTAAGGGTGATATGGTAGGAGTTTGCTGCAGACCATGGTATTGAGGGAGGACTGGAAATGTCCATCTAGTAGTGTGGAACAGAACTGCATCCTCCTCAAATCAGAAAAGACTTAATTGGAAATTTTTAAATCCATTGTCAAAGGATTTTGCATTATTTTTCCTGGTGAAAAGAATATAACTGTTCCACTGTTAAGATGATTTCGTCGCTGACATTGTCAGCAATTACCTAACTATATCATCTTTAAATCAAACTTCCGCAAATTCCTTAAAGGAATTCATTAAACTGTTAAGTGAGAAGAATTCTAGGGATAGATATACCAGAGACTCAGCATCCATCGTTGTTAGTTCTCAGAAGTCCTGATTCAGTAAAAATAAGTTCCTATTGGATTTTGAAGAATTTAAAGTTGTTTAGTACATATAATCCTTCAAGTGATAAATACTCACAATTGCCTCTTTGCTTATTAAAATGAGTGCTTGTTGGTGATAAAAGCTTTTTTGATTGCTTCTAAATTTCTGAGTGAATGTATTATGTCATAAACAGCAAATGTGAAATCCTGGTGATCATTTAATCAAATTAGTTTTTGAACAGCTATCAATTTCTTTAGTTAATTTTGACATTTGGGAGGCTTACTGTTGCAGTCTACTAATACGTAAATTGTCATTCGTACTAATAGATTTTTTTAATTGCATTTTATTTTGCTAAGGAACTTAATAATATTGTAGATTTATACATGATTTTACAGATTGTCTGGTGTGAAAGAGGACTATTGTAGAGGATATTTCTGCTTGTGCTAGTTCAGGGCAGGAAGCAGTAAAGCAATGAGGTAAAATTAAAATAAGTTTGTCTGTTAGACTATCAGTCAATTTTTGTTTTCATTTACCTCTCCTCATCGTTAGTGATGCGTGCCCATGATTTGGTCATCCCACAGTTAGGTTTTGCTCATGTTCAGGCTATTATGATTAATGTAGTCTCTCTGTACAGTAACCATCCTGCTTCTGTAGATGTTTTGTTCATATTATGTGCTCTTTGTGTTGTGATTGTTTCATGGGCACTATGATACAGATGTGTGTGGCACCACCACTGATTTGATACGCAGACACACACACAAACAAAATTATCTTATCCTGGAGATGCTGGGCAGACACTGCCTGGCTTGGTGTCAGCTTGGCTCCCGGGAGGAGGAAAGGCATCTAGCACTTAGAGTTTCAGCTGCACAAATGGTGAGCATGTGCTGGTCCTAATGGAAAACCGCTCCAGAGCTGGAAAGAAAACATTCCAAAAGGCTAGTTTTTTACCACATTCATCGCACTGTATTACTGGACGGCTAGACATATTTATCACATATGAGAACCATGTTGGAAAGCTGCCTGTCTTACAGACATTCAGGATTTGAGATATATATATATATTTGTACTATGGAGTGTCTGGGCAATTAGCTTATTTTTCAAGTTTTTTTACTTCAGTCACATGCACTGCAAAGATGCAGGATAGGGACTGTGGTTTAGCTGCCATACAGACCGTTCCACAAGGACAAAGTGATGTGACACTGAAATGCTTCTTAAATCTTCATTTACCACGTAATGGCAGGGTGTTTGTTTTCATCCTGCCCCAACCAACCTGTGGCACTGAAGTTGCTCATATGAAAGGCCTTGAAAGTCTACTTTAATAAGATAAATATTGTTACTGTCCTTTGTGTTTCAATAAGAAACCTCTTAACTTTCCTAAAAGTGAAACGAAGGTTTCATCACAGGTTGCTGTCAAGAAGAATGAGTCTCCCTGAAAGAGTGGCTGTTGGGTTCATGGGTGGATCAGTCCATGCTAACGCAAAAAACATACTCGTCTGTAGGAATAGGTATGGCCGTCAGGCAATTATTGCATTATTTAAAAAGCATTATGGAAATACACCAAGTTGTTGATGGCCGTTCCATTAGACCTAGACCTCTTGTGGTACGTGGTGCTACAGTAGACTAATACAACCATGCCGATCAAAAGGCAGCCTTTGGAAAACCTCTTCTTGTGATGGCTAGCTGCCCTGAACAGCCTGGGGTACAGATGCCTAGATATAAGGGAGAAAGAGAATATTTCCTCCCACGTTTTAAACTCTTCATGTTCAATGATCAGACTTGGGAGGAGTTATAGAAAGTTTAACCGCTATATGAAAGAGTTGGTCATAAATATAAATCAGCTTATATTAAGGCAATTTGAAATGTACTACCTCAATAATTTGAAAGTAGTCATTTTTCACAGCTCATGAATGTTCTTCACCTCTGAAAATAGTTTGTTCTAATTTTAAACACTGACATGAACACTTGAATATAGAAAATGTCTCGTGTTTATGTATCTAAAATTCAAAAGTCCGGACTGACCTGATCTCTATGTCAAACCCTGTCCCTCTCCCCCAGACAGAGTGCCAGAGCCTGCCTTGGTTCTCTCCACCTCTCTTTGAATTCTTGGAAACAATCTGATTTCTTCTGCCGATGGTGGCAGGTACTGCTACCCAACGTGGATGTCGTCTTTGGCAGGGGGGGACTTGTTGCTTGCTTTTGCAGGCTTTTTCCACGTTAAAGTTTTGGTTTTCTGCTTTTGCTGCTCTGATGGTGTGCTTGTTGGTTGCAATTTCTGTTGGTCATGGTTGGGATCACCTATCAACTCCTGTAGGTCAGGAGTTCTCTGTGTGCTGGGTAATATTGCTTGTGACTCTGAGCTTGTCCAGATGCTGTTCATTTATGCAGATATCCTCTGGGTTTTAAGATTTATGCTTCAGTGTGAAACAGAGGATATCCTCAGAGTTGTGATAGCATGTCTCGTTTCCTGTCTGTTCTGGGAAATACTTTTTTTTAATACTTTTTTTTTCATAGAACTTATAGCAATAACAAAAGCAGGCAACAAAAGAATACAGGAACAAAAATACATTCATGATGCATATGAATTCCAGTGTATGCAGGTAACTTGAACAAAGAATCTTCTGCCTGAACTAATGATAAATCAAAGTAAAGAAATGCCAAATGGTCAAAAAACAACCCCCAGGTATAATGAAGCTGAAGGAAAATAAAAAGTAGCAGTACACATACACATTCTTGTCAACATTTCTTACCTGCTGATAGTGCTGTATGTTCACATCTTGAATGAGTCAGACTTTTAACTTTGCCTATGATATAGATCTGGAATCTTGCATCCTTTTATAGGCTTCAGTATGTAAAGTAAAATGTGTTGTTTTGAAAGCAGTGTTATCTACACAGCCACTTTTAGCCCAGCATGCTAGGGGTAAAAATTCTGTTGTTGTTGTTGTTGGATTCTTTATATTTCCAAGAGACAAAGTAGGGCTGCTTCAGGTTGGATTTAGCATTTGGATGACTGCAGGTATTTCTGAGTTATGTCTGACTACTTACTGGTATTCATGCCAAAAGCTTGCCCCATCTTAATTCTTAGTTTAATTGAAATCTTTAATAGATCTGGACATATATTTACTAATTTATTAAATAGTAGCCTTGCTGAAATAATAAAACAAAGACAGATGTGACACTTGCGTATTAAATTTTTGTTTTGTCTCAGTTCACATTGTTACTTTGTTACACTCAATACTTTTCTTTTGGGTCTATCACTTTGTTATCAAAAATTCATAATAATTGGGATAATTTATCACCAAGATAACTCTTAACTTACACAACTTAACTACAGGCTCTGTCAGGCTAGCACTTACCAAATTGAAAGGTCTGCTTTGTTTTGGACTCCAGGAGAGACATCTGTGTACATTAATTGGGATACATCTTTTTCATTCATCCAGTACTTCTAAATTGGGAGTCCTGATAAGTACTGACTTTCCATCTGGAGTAAACTTTTCAACTGCTAATGAACTGAATTTTAAAAATGGTCATATTTTTCTTAATTGTTCCATCATTTAAAAGAAATGGTCATGCTATTGCTTCTGAGTAATCCAGCATATGATGCCCTTGTTTATTTGAGAAATTCCTATGAAAGTGGCATTCCCAACACCTTTATCCAATAACGCAGGTGGCAGCATTTATTCTATATATTATGGACATTATTATATGGTACAAGTACTTTTCTGCCCACCAGAAATCCCTGGATTAGGTTTCAGTCTACAGAAGGGATCATCAGTTGAACCGTTAAGAATGTGTTTCAGCGGATCTTTTAAGTAATGATGTTTGCTACTGTACATAGGAGGAGCCTTACTGGTTCAATTAGGATTGCAAAATATTTTTGTATACACCTAAAAAAAAATCCCTAAAGATTTTGTTTTAACTACTTCACCACTTGCATGGGGAAGAGTTGGAGACTTGGGTTTGTTGGAGCTGTATTAAACAGCGCAGCAGTCTTTCTGAGGCTCTTGAATATTTCTTTTTGAATTGAAAGGTGGATGAGTATTGTACATTTGTATTTGTTCATCTGATAATAGACAGTGAGAACAGGACGATGGGCTTTCCTTGGCAGTGGTTACTGAACCCCCCTTTCTCAGCCCCCACCCTTGGGACGCTGATACTGCAGCGAGCCAAGAGCTTAGCACCAGCGCTGCAGACGCAAATTGAGGGCTTCATCTGCGATGTTCATCCTGTACTTACTGAGTTTGTTGTCATAGAGGCTGTTTTATGGTAGTCCTTCAGGATTTTCCTGTTGCTATTCTGCTTTTGCAATGACACTTGGCCACTGCTGCCTGAGTTTCATTAGCTTGTTTGGCTGCTTTCTTTTCTTGCACATAGTCTCCTTCGTTTCTTGGTCTGGGATAAATATGGAACTGCGCTTCGTGTTGCACTTTCATTGTAAATTGCTCCATAAAAATTCTGTGTCTTTGTAGTTACTGTCTCATCTTTCATACTTGAGGGAATACATTTGCTATTGTATCTCTGCTCTACTTACCCATTCGTAGTCTTTTCCTTTTGGTGTAAGGCAAAGTCTTGAGCAATCTGTTTAGTAAAGCACTCTTTCTACTTCTTGTACCTTGACCATTTCTTTCTGTTACACAGATAACATCAGAGGTACTGTGTGGGGTTCCAGGTTCCTGTGTTTTATGTGGGTCTAGTCGTTATATTTGAAGGAAAGATACCTGGCTGTATCTAACAGTAAGTTTTTGATAGCATGAACTCTTAATATTGCACATGAGAGTTGCTCTGACCCTGATTCCTTGTCCTCAGAACTGGAGGAAAAGATTTTCATTTCTCTTTTGTAATCTGGCACAACTCAGATTTCCTACCGTTTTTTGTTCATTCTAAAATGCATTTAGAACAAAATAAGGTTTGTGGCTTATGATTTCTTTAGCATAAATTAATCGGAAGAAATCATAGTTCAGAATTGCTCTAGACAAGCAGTTGAAATAAACATTTGCAGTTATTTGTGTTGTCATGCAATCCCATCACATTTAGGTATGTTTCTAGGAGATTATATGTACCTCGTGTCTGTCTTAATTGTACAAGTGTATATAAAATTTATGAACAAAAACTTATCAAAGTGTTTCATGTAAAAATACAATTTAAGCATGCTAATTTTATATCATCTCCCAGTATGACAGCATTTCTAAAAATAAAAGAGCAAGGAAATGCTTTTCTGTCTTTTGGTACAGGAGTAAAATTGATTCCCGAACATGACTCCTTTAGTTTTGTGCAGCTTTATTTCTTAAGCAATACCTATTACTGTAGTAATGGTTGGCAGAAGGATCAGGAATGCTGCTCAGAAAGCCAGGTACTGTCAGTTCTTTAGGTTGCATTAGAGGAACTGGTTTTCTACGGAGGAGCTGGACATCTCCATTGGTCTCAGGTCTCCCATGATGGAACAGCTAAGTTACAGCCCAGCTGACCTTATGAAAAATACTGAGATCTAAGGAGAGGCTGAAATTCATTCCAATGTCCTCTAGCTTTGTTCTAGAAAACCTCATTTTGGGTGAAATCCTCATGGCCTCTTTGATTTGCAAGGGTTGAAACTGTGCAAATGCCACTGTGTTTGCAAGATACAATATTTAGCCATAATGCAGATGCCTTATCTCATAATGAATATGAATGGACTTCACATGAATGTGAATGGATGCATAGAGAAAAATTAAGCTGCAGTTTGCTTGTATTATTGCACGTTTTACTACAGAATTGCTACCAGTTGTGTGATGTCTCAAGTGTTTGACATCAGATAGAGCGCTGCCAGAGCATGTATTTTGATCTTCATTTACCAATAAAAAGTTTCACATCTTTATCATCTTAAAATATCTTTAAAGCTAGAAAGATCTCTGTAGCCTGATAACTTCGGGGTTTAAGAATGTTAGTATATAAAAGTGAGGAAGAGAGTTGATGCCATTGTTCTCATTTAAATGACAAAATTATAGGCAGGTATGTTAATGAATATATTTACTGAAGAACTAACTACTTAACTCAAACTCATCTTTTTCTTTTCTTTTCTTCCTATAACTAAGCAGATCCCAGCATATTTTACTTGAGCTGCTTTCGTGGAACTGCATGTTCTTAATTCCTTTGTGCCATTACCTCTTAGTAAATGTTTTTGGACCGTGGTACGTGGAGGCGTTAGCAGGCTTTGTGGCTCTGGCCACTGTAGACACACGCAGGGTTTGGCTATGCCAAGGGGGAGACGGCGTTACAGAAATGGCACGTGAGCTCTGAAAAATGAAACGGAGATATTGCGTCTTAACAGCTGAAACTGAGTTATTGCATTTTAGGAGCAATCCTAATCCAGCCCGTATTGCTTGTGAACCTGATGTAGTGCCTGCTCCTGGGGCTCTCCTGCTGTGTGCAGCTTCACGGCTTGACGGGAGCAGTGCGGCCATCCCCATGTCCAGCTCCTCCAGGGGCCTCGTGGGTGCGTCAGCGGCCATAGCTGGAGCTCGTGGTCAGTATCCGAAAATCCTCTTTCATCTTCATCTCTTTGGGATGCAAAAGGACATGATAGGCCATGTCAAGGCCACGTCACCTACTTAAGCCCCCACCATTCTCCTGTCCTTTACATTCCTGATGCTGCAGGGAAGGAGAGGGGAGGCCGGGAGGCTTTGGGGCTGCGCTGCCTCCTTGCATGTTCACCTCGGGGTGCCGTTGTCCAGTCGGGCTCCTCACCGTGCTGCTGAGGCCAAGGGTAAGAGGCAAAACCCCGGTACTGCAGACTGGGCAGGGAGGAGAACGTGGGCACTTGAGATGAAGCATTGATAGCCGAGGAGAGGGAGATGGTGGGATGTAGAAGAAAAGGAGGAGTTGGCGGAGGTGGTCTGTCACAAGTGAGCTGGAAAGCACCTCTGCTGAACGCTGGCAGCCAGGGTGGCCAGGAGTCCTGTGGGGAGGCAGGGCAAGGCCACGTTCAACTGCAGGTCATTTTAATCCTCCTGGGAGAGGGGATCTGCACAGGCCAAGGCATCCCTGCAGGAAGGCGGCACGTCACACGCTGCCGGTTCCACACCAACCCACATGTGGCATCCGGGATTTTGGTGTTCCCTTCCCCTAGAAGTCTGCTAACAGCTCATTGGGCTTTAAATACCTTGGAGAAATAAGGGTCCTTTGTTCATCTCGGACAGCTTTGCAACGTAGTGGTTTCCAAAACACAGTTATCTTCACAGCATCAGTGACTTCCAGAATCTTCATGGTGGCAAATCAGTGCTGTTACTCCCCGTTTGGGAGACGTGGCTTTTAGGATGTGGAGATGTGTGTGGCCATACCGGGGAGTAAATGGCTGCACCTTCCCAGGCTGTTAAAACGTCTCCCCTGAAGAGAAATGTGGGTTACGGCCTGTTTCAGGCTGTACAGCATCGCTGTCAGCTTGAAGTTTCCAACAGTGCAGCGGGACCCACAATTCCGTGATGTACAGTAGGCATTAACTATTTCGCTGGGATATATGAACTTTGGAAGTGTTTCTCTATATGTACAGCTTTGTACTTGAAAGAGGGTTGAATATTGACCTAATTTGTCTTTTAAAAGGACACAGAGTTTTACTAGAATACTTATGCTATTGAACTAGACAAATGCAGGTACTATTCCTTTGGTAGTCGGTGTAGAAGGTTGATGTGCTATAAGATTTACTGTGCATCACCTTAGCCATCATTCCCATAAGTATTAATTTTAACTCCACTAATAAGAAACTGAACAAAAGTGGAATTATGAGTTCAGTAGTATTCTATGAAAGGTCAGTTGTTAAAAAGGCAGAGTCTGACATTCTGTGAAAAAGGTGCCTTCATTAATCATCCTGATAGGATAGCATAGGATATTCTTGACCAATACCCACGAACCTTACAATATAATGGTTCAGGAAGTGGTGCTTAATTCTTTGTATAAAAACAAGGATTATTTGAATGAATGCACAATGGCCATTTTTAATACTGTAACATTGCTATTTCTCAATGTAAAGTACAGAAAAAATAATGGGGGTGTTTTTTGTAAGACACACTGTCATTATTTTAAAAGTTTGTTTGTTTTATGGAAGCATATATTCTTATGGGAATAATATTTAAAAATACATTTTAAACGAATAAAAATGCAATAATACCAAACACTGATATTAATGTAATTTATAAAGTATTTATGACCTCTTAGAAGTATTTTCTTATTATATTGTTTGAATGTGCAGCTTTGTTTCACATTAATTCATCTCTGTAAATCTTGAACAATTACTCTTGTATGAAAACAACAGTTTTAATTGCGGTATATAATGTTTTCTTGTGTGAAATTATTGTATTGTATTGTTTGTGTTTTATCCTTGTCCACCGTAGTGATAGCAATTTTAAAGTTAATACAAATTATATAAATTATTAAATCCAGGCCTAGTGGAACATTAATCAGTGGAACATCTTTATTGTGAATGTTCCTGACAGATTATGTTCACCGTGATGCCCATTAATGCACTGTATTGTAAGATCCGATGTCCATTACAGAATCCCCTTTGTTACTGGTGTCAGGTTTAATTCAGGACAGCAAATCTCAGTCCAGGTTGAACCTGCTTTTTATATTTGATGGAAAATACTGTTTTGGAAGTGAGGGATCTCACCTGATTAATTCTTTCAAAGTTATTAGTTTGTGTGGCGTATTCTGTAAAATGCGAAGTCTGCAATAGTCTTTTTCCTTTAATGTCATAATTTTGCATAATGGCTGTTTGTGCTACATTGACTAGGTCCATGGATTGCTTAACATAAGTGATTACATTTTCCTATGATTATAAACTCCCTCCATTAGAAATACTGTACAAAAACTTGTAAATGATTTGTTGTTTAAGCTTTCTACTTCATTAGCTGCAATGTACACTTTACAAGAGTCATTGTCTAAGAGTTAGTAATATTTGTAATGAGCTGTATAATATGGGTCCTTTTACTAAATTTAAAAACAGATGGTATCTGCTAACAACAGTTTATCATGCAAATTGAACCCTAGCAGAATTTTCTTTCAGTGGTTATGTTGCTGTAGGCCAAATGATGGTGTCTTGTTTTCATTTTTTTTATGTAATAACAGAAGGAAATAATTGTTGTTTATAGATAGTCGTGACAGATGCAAACTAGTCATGGTCAAAACTCTCCTCCCCGGAAGGAAAAATATTACCCTTTTTCTCTATTGAAAGAGTTAGATTTTCTTTCATGACTTTAACAAATGCTTTGATATTTAATTTCAACATTTGTCATTTTTTCGCTTCATTCCAGATTTTTTAGAAACATGCTTAAGATTTTTCTCATTTAAGTTGTGAAGCAGCTGTGAGAATTTCCCTTTTGTGAGGACTTGAACATATTGATCTGAACAATTGAAAAGATCAGAGGATGTAATGTACTCATTTTTCTTCTAACTTTAAAAACTAAAGCAAAATTTGAACATATTATATTAGCAGTTGTGAAATTGTAAGGAATCCTTTTACAGTATTCTTGTTGCCAGTCCTGAATGGGGGAAGACTTTGAAGTAGAGTCCCCATTTATGACACTGTTTTTCCCGTCTTTACAAAAATATACAGAATTATTATTTTTAAATATTTTTTTATTTTTATTTTTATTTTTTTTAAATTTATGCCCCGGTGTGCCCAGCCTTCCGGTGGTTTACCCGCTTTCTTTTGATGGGGAAGAGGAGAAGGAGATGTATGATAGCAACCAGAGAAGACAAAACCTACCTTTTAGTTTGGCTGAAGAAAATGTTTAATAATCCCATCCAGCGTAGCTGATTAGAGCCGGGACCACTCCCATGTGAAGAGGAGCACGGTGGGTGAGCAGCAACAGTGTGCAGGGACCAACAAGGATTCTTTGACCTGCTACAGAGAAGATGGATCTTTCTAGACCAGTCCTCTAGTGTAGGACATAACTGGAGATGATCACATGGAAGATGCTATGAAGAGGAGAATTGGGTTTTCACGGTTTTCTTTGTATGTGGCTTGAAGTTTTTGGTGTTTTCACCTGATAGGCAATCTCTTCCAGGGGCACTGTGGTGTAACGCTCAGTAAAGGCAGTCTGTTGTTCTGAAACAGACTCAGAGAGAGCTTTCTCATTCCTCTGTGCACACAGTATTCACGCTACCTTTTTCAGGACGGTTGTTATGGAACTGTTTTGTCATTACTAACCTAACCTGGATTTGATGCCGATACTAATGACTTCCTATCCTTGAGGCATGGGCTCTTATCTCTTAGTACTGAAGCTAGTAGAGTCGAGTGCTGGTATATCACTACGCTTTCTAGGTGTATAATCAGTGACAGCACAAACTTATACTTGAGCTAGTCTCTGTGCTACAGGAGAATGTCATGTGAATAACCCTCCAGTTTTCCTTTACTGAGCACCAAGTTGGGTGGTTGTCATCAAACAGCACAAAATTCTGCTCACAATTCCCAGCATAAAAGATATTTTGTTTGAAAACTGCTGTTACATGTGCAGCAAAATTAACATCTGTTGAAGTATGGCTTTTTTTTTTAATAAGCTGTGTAGACTGCCGTGTCCTATTTTTAGCTCTGCAGCTAGATCTGTGCTATTTTAAATCTCAGCCTGTGAAGCAAAGGCCATAGTGCTCGTGGTTCTTTTAAGTTCACTTAGCTTAGTGCTTGTACGTCTGAACCTTAGTGTTTTCTCCAGCTCTGTGAGCCTGATGGTAAGACTTGTGTTCCCACCATCCCCCAGTAAAATTTGTCTCCTGCCACTGTAACTAGACTAAAATCTTCTTTCCCCTCATAACACTGTTTTTACTCCAGAAATGGTGCCTAGCAGGTCGCAGTGCTGGGTTATCCCATTCTGGCAGTCGGTGGACAAAAAAAGAGAGCAGGTGTAGTGCTGGGGTTCGTTACAGAGGTGTGGGCAGTCGAGGAAGGTGAGAAGCTGAGCAAGACTGGAGCAGAAACTCCAACCAGCTCTCCTGGGTAGAGGCTGTAAGATACCATGCCTGATGCGTCGGTAAGGAAATTTTTGTTGGTATTGCCCAATCCTACCCTTTAATAAGGACTTGCACTATTTTTTTTCAGTTCTAGCAGGGAAAAAAATAATTAAAAAAAAAAATCTTGAAGTGGTTCTGCACAACTTGGATGAGGGACCGGGGATTTAAGCGGAGTCAGGTATGACCTGGTGGCGTGGGGACAGCCGGAAGGCTGGTCAACACGTTGGACAAAATGCTGCCCTAGAAGAAAAGCAGGGAGGCACCCTGTGGAGGAGTGGGGTTGGAGCCATGTGGAAAGCAGTGCAGCCTTTCTGCCTCTTGGCCCAGTTTAGTCCCATAGGTATGAAAATACCTTGATACCCTTTCATGGTGCGTCGCGGGAGAATCCCACGTCTGCTCGGCTGCGGAGCATTCCTGACTCACACGCAACACTCACGTTGATTCATCTGTCAAATGCCAGTGCTTTCCTTTGCCTGTATTTCTGAGCTAATTCGACCGTTTTTACTCAGGATACAAATGGACTAGCACCATGGAAAAACATCAGCACCGTTTATCTGAAGAAAACTGCGTTTTAAGCTGAAATGAACAAACAAAAGCCTCAGTGGGCTGTATTTCCCAGAAGGGAGTGGGCACTGGGTGAAGTCAGCTCTTGACGTGAGTTTCCTTCTGCTGCAAGCCCTCACCAGGCCGACTGCAAATCCAGTGACTCACTGGCCGAGGGACCGGCCTTCGTGCACGATGGTGTTGCTCTCTTAGTTGTCCACTGGGTCCAATTTATTCTAGGTCAGCTGTTACTTTGGGAAGGAGGCAAAACTAGAGCCCCTTATCTCTAGGACTTTGTTTTAGGTTAACCCAAGGCTAGTAATGGCTGGAGCTCATTACTGTATTATAGTTATTCAGTGGCTTATATAGTAATTTATGGACCCAATTAATTTTCTACTTCACAGGTGTTCCTAGTAACCAGTGGTCTCTGAAGAGGTGTCCAATTTTAAATAGGTGGTGGAAACTCCTCAACTCTGCCATTTAAGATGGTTTGCTCAGGTCAAGTGATGCACGCATCTCATGTTTATTTGGCCTCCTGAGATGTCTCTCTCGTTCTCTCATCCACCTTTACTTGTAATTTGTCCAACTTCTGCGGTTTATGGCAGTTTGCAGTCCTTCGTGGCTGGCTGATGTCATCAGGTCCACGTTCCCCCTCCCCTGGCAGCTGCAGAAGATGAGGAGGTGAGGCACTTTGTTCCGGTCATCCATGGAAGAGGCGGCTTTACATTGCCGGAGGAGAGATGTTGCTCCTAAAGTAGTGGTGGTGGGAATGAACTGTTAATTTTGGAGGTGACAGGCTGCAGAACAAGTGGGGCAGTCCCTGCCTCAGCACTGTTGTTTTGCATGGCTCTGTCTTTCCATTAGCCTGTTTGCAGAAACAAATATGCAGGTACGCCTTGTGGCGGATGGTGGGGACCTCCTGTGCCCCCCAAAACTGTGATACAAAGCTGGTGTGGCAGGGGTGCCAGACTCCCTGATCTGAAGGCAAGAAAACAGGCAACCCTATTCAGTGAATAAAAATGGGAAATACATTGGAGTCTAGATACAGTATCTTTGTAGTAATAAAAGCAGTAGTACAGATTTACTGGTGAAGGAGTTTTAACTGTAATACTGTGGAATAGTAGGTTATTTTGTGTTCAAGAGCTACATTTATCACAAAAATGATGATATACAAATCACTTCCATATCACAAAATGTTCTTGGTCAAAATTGGCTTGAGGCAAGTGATATCTTCGAGTAAACAGTATATGAAGACCATATCTTAAAATGATAGATCACCTAATTTTGTTCTGACAGAGGTTTTTGCCGCAACAAACATCTGTCACTGAAATACCAATTCAGAGATATGGAAGCCAAATTGTGGAGGTTTTCTAGTATTTGTCACTCCTAACTTAAGAATGCTACTGTTAGTTCTCCAGATATTTGAAGATAGTAGGCAGCTTGCAGTTTAAACACCCTAACATATTTAGTTAAGTATTTTAAGAGGTGTAAGCATCTGTAAATGCAGATTAGCAAATTCTGAAGTGCTACACATTGATTCTGTATAGTAAATGCAGAGCTGATTTGTTGCTGATGCTGCATACAAATCGGATGAAAACATAGCTGGTGTTGTGTAGAAGAGTTTAAATATATTTGATCACTGAATGTGCTGTTATTAACTGGATTTTAGAGCGATCAGTGTAAAATGAAATGCAGGTTTTGCACTGAGCCGGTACTGCCATTATGGAATTTTCAATGTGGGGTTAGCAACAGCAGAGCTGAGCACCAAATGGCCTCATATGGCGCGTTTGGTGCTCCGTGCTTTTCAGCGGGATGCAATTCTGTCAGGACAGCTCGCTTAAAGAAATGGTGCATTATGCAGAGCTCCCTGGGACCTAGGAGAAAGGAAAGAATTGGTTACTGCAGACAGTATGAGTACCACATAGTTCTGATACGCCCTTCGAAAACAAATTTCTGATCCTGTTCTACAACTGAGTATCAAACAATCATCAAAAATGGAGATTTCGTCATAAGCATTTAGACACCTGATTAAATTTTATTTGGTTGATAGATGTTAGGGGATATAAAGGCAATAAAAATAGAAATATCCTGTATCCCAATGTAATTAGTTTTTATGTGTTTATAATTAGCACCTTTTTAATAAATAACATAAACTAAACAAAAAAAAATGCAAATGCAGTACTGAAATTAGTTTTTAAGTCTGATTTCTGTTGACCTGCTGCAGGAAAATAAAATTTGGCTGCAAGCTACCAACATTCTGTGATATTTTGCAGGAAGGAGGAAATGGCAAATACCAGGTCCTTAGAGGAGAAAAGCAGTTACTGACAAGTCATGTTAGAAATTTTTCCAAGATTATTATTATACAACACATTTTGGCCTAATTGCTTTGAACACCATTGCTGTTTCTTTTACTCTGTTAACAAGAATGTCCCTATCAGTGCAATCAGTAAGGTTTAATTTAAATACATATCTTCCTTTACAGGCTGCCTCAGCACAGAGGAAACATTTCTGATGTAAAAATGCAAATGTGTTATTCTTAGTAACTTCAATTTTTTTCTGTTCCTTTTTAAATGGTGCTACAACTCATCCTGAATCGTGAAAGATCTGATAGAGTTTACTTTGCTCAAATACATGTTTTCTCTAAGTTACGTAAATTTCTCAAAGTAAAGCCATTGGGTTCATTTAAATTTCTCTGTCTATACATAATGTAGAAAATAGAAGCCCAGTTCGAGCTAGACAGCCTGTATGTAATAATAAACATGTGAGAACCAGAAGTTGAGTTTCCTTACCTATGTTATCTGTCCTTGTAATTACCTAATGCTTTTTGCTGAATTATTTTAGAAACAGATTTTTAAACATGTATGCTTCTGGTTTTGGGGACACAGACTGAAATCACTGAAAAAAAATAGTAACCACTCAGTGAATTCAAGATGTTGTAAAAATTGCTGTTGGCTACCAATAGAAAGCGGGGGGAGGCTACTAGGTGTCAGAAGATTTAGTGCAAATTATTTTTCTCCGAATTGCAGATCATCTAAAGCACAATTAAAGGTCAGTTTATGTAGTATAGGAATTAAAAGTAGTATTAGCCTTCAACAGTAATAATTTATATATTTATTTAATGTGGCAAATGTAACAAGAAATCAGCAAACAAAATTATTCTTTCTCCCTAGCTTTCTGATCCACACGTTAAACTTAATCAGCATTGCTGACTGCTTAAATTCAAGATAATCTCTCAGGGCTTGTTTAATTTGGACCAAAACCCGACAAACTATTTATCAGGTTTTCCTATACAATATGGAGGAAAATAATTTGGTTAAATTTCATGAGGTGTAAATTTGAATGCATGAGATTCTGCCTTTTCTGTAACATCATAAAAGTTAATTTAACAATTCTGTAGGAGCCTGGGGGGCTGTGGTGTTTGCGCTACAAAAAGTGGAGCTACTTGAGGAAGGGAGCATGGCTCTGCTCTGCCGCACGCATGCGTGCACAGGGGAAACGGGGAGAAAAATAGCGACTGAAATGTGCCATTTATATTTTGCTCTGGTTGCCAGGTAAAAAGCGTCGCGGCTGGTGTCAGAATAGTAGTTCACGGTGAGGGATACGCAGCACTAACAGTGGACTTTGCTGTAAAAACCATGGGCTTCGTGGGGAGGGAAGAACGGGTTAAAGAATTCATAAAAAATGAAGGATCCTAATATTAAAGTGGGGGAAAATGTGGGTGAATGACATATTTTTTACACACCTCAACTGTCAACATTTCTAATCAAATCATCTAGCCTTCTTGCTTCTTAAATGATACAAGCAATATTTCCTGTAATAAACACCCCTAAGTCTAATGAGAGGCCCTAAGGCAACTTCAAATGTATGAATTCATTATAATTGAACAACATAATCTGCAGGGCAAAGATGCCTGCTACCCAGTCTTTTAACTTCGTACAGCTTGGGTGTTCTATGAAAAATGTTATACATTTTGTTTACAATGTATTGCTGCTATTTGAAGTATTGTATGTTCCTGTAGTACATAAGATGGGGACGCATAATGGAGGAAAAATCAAGGAGGCAATCTTTCATTTTGTTCTTGTATGAAAAATTCAAAAGACTGAAAACTCACCCAGAGAAATTTTGCAAGCATATTATTTTCCGATGTTTCGATCAATTTGTCTGTCAACCATGCTGAGAGGTGGAAGGGGCCAGCAAAAGCAATTTAGCTTGTGAGGTCCAAAATAGAAATGTTTTAGGAAACCTTGTCACATGTTATTTTTTTATATTAGAACTGCTGTGTTTTTTATTTGCTAGTCATATTATGAAGAGAAATTGGTATCAATCATCTAAATCACCTATGAATATCTGATATAACTATTACTTTTGTGCATATAAATAAGGAGAAAATATTTAAATGAAGCTTTTAAAGCATAGGAAAACCTTTGGGTAGACAACAGGCTCCCTACTCAGGTTTTCCCATTTAAAAAATATACCGTGCATTTTAATTGATTGTACCCAAGTGACATCATACTGAATCATCTTGCATATGAACATATTGACCTCTCTGTGGCTTTAATTAAGCTATGATTGCTTTATGATAAGTTTGCTGTGGATTGATAGATGTGCCAACTGATGTTTAAACTCGACATGCTCCGCGTGTGCATGTAGCTGTGCAAGACAACATGTGCAGGAGAGAGATTAAGTCTCTCATTTGGGGGGGTGGTGTTTGTTAGTGTGATAAATACGGTTCCTGTCACTAGTGAACTGGTGTGTATGGGCTGGGAACGACGAGTATGGTGGCAAACAGCAAATTTTGTTCAGTCCCACGGCCATTGCGCTTCGCTCGTGCCGAAGTGTCGCCATTTCACAAAAAGACGCAGGGAAAGTTTGTTTAATGCAGTTGATGAAATTTTCATTTTGGTAAACCAGAAGGATTTAGAAAATCTGTAGTACTTCCATAATAAACAGCTTATAATTAATTTACTGGGGCCTTAAAAAGTAAAAATCAGAGCTGTCGCCTTATATTAAGTGGCTTGTGATTATTTTTGTATATGTCTGAGCATGTTTATAGGGATAAATACATGCACAGATGCTGAAGGATGCGTAGAAAGCTTTGAAAAATGTAAATGTTGTTGACTGTGCAAACAGGAATAGCCTTTTGTAATGGAGACAGCAAAAAGCGAGGGAGAATAGCGTTAGTGATGTGGCCCAAAGCCGGACTTCACAGCTGTCTGCCTTTCGCTCCGATCCGACGCTGGTGTCCGTCTGCATCTTGGGAAGAAAATCGGGGAAGGTGGTTTCCACAGACCTGCAAGAGGTGCATGGGTAGTCAGTGGAAGCAGCACGTCAGTGAGCAAATCAAAGACTGGGCGCTTCAGATGCCCTTTAACCAGAAATGACTCTTTGAGACAAATGGTCACTGTGGGGTTGGCTGTTGAGGGAGCTAGGTTGGGTTGACCGTGAGGGGAGAACGAGGTGGAGAAAATGAGAAAAATATGAGTGATGACTTTGGAGAGTTTCAGCAAGCGAGATGGAGAACCTTCTGGGTTTTGGAAGGAACAGTGAAGACGTGGGAGAAGGAAAGTGATTTTGTCAATAGCTTGAGATGTAAAATAAAAGTAAATAGGAGGCCAGGTGACATTTTCCCACTACTGGAAAAGTGATCAAATCCTCTACTGTGAGAGTGATCCACTCCTCTTCATCCGATCTCAGCGATGACAAGGATGATGCAGATTATCACCCTGCTATAAAGGGAAAAAGAAGATTTCAGAGGAAAGCTGTAGAACTGCTTTGAAATGGAGGAAGCAGCAAGAGATCAGGAGGCAACATGGTATCTAGTAGTCATGTCCTTGTGAGGTTCTTCTACAAAGTAGTGACTAAATCATGATGTAGAAGAGTGCACAGAGAGTGGGCAAGCAGACGAGGGGAGCAAACAAACTTAAAGAGTGGGGAAAAAGGAAAAAATAAAAAATAAAGGAGGTTAGGAAATACAAGAAATCAGGATAATTGTGATCAGTAAGGCAGAGGTAGAAAACTACATTCACTGGGCACAAGGAAGGATAGTCCTGAAGGCAATGACAGTGAGAAAACCCAAAGTTAACTGCATTTCTCAATGGGTGTTTGCTTGCTGTTTGAAGAAAGGAACTTTATGGCATTGATTAATTCTGAAATGTTAACAGATATTTGGGGAAAAATTATATTTTTAAATTTTCTTTCATTTGTATGAGGAATAAATGATGAATCAGGAATATCCTTCTGAAAGCATAAGGTGGTTTCTATGAAACAGCTAAGTCATGCATGCCTCTTACAGAGCCGAAATGCATTGTCCTGTTTTTAATGGAAGATACAATAAAAAAGAGGTATGCTTTGTTCCTTCTCTTAAAGATGAGAACAGCACTTGGTGCTTTCAGGTCCTTAGATGCGTGTGGCTTTTTGTAGGACAACATAAGTACTCGTTTAATGGCTTAGCTTTTTCAATTGCGTTTTGTATCTCAGATCATCCCCTCACCTTCTGCTTCTTTATAGCCCTTAATTTCTCAAGCTCCACAACCTCCTGGTATTTATATCCTTGGTCAGGTTTTGCTACCTCTGAAGGAGACGCTTAACGTCGATGGCTCTCATGGCTGTGTAGTAAAGATTCTGGCTGAGAAATCATCCAATTATTACTCGGACCTTATGACCAGACGCTTGCGATGCTAGGGCTGGAGAGCGCCCATCTCCTCCTTCGTGCACAAAACACGCCTGTTTGATCCAGTCTTTCGTTTTCTCAAGAGTAAAGGTTTCTGCTGTTTCCTTGGAGAAACTCTACTCTGGCATAATGAATCCAAGTGTTCGTAGCTCCTGTGCTGTTCACAGCAGATGTTCCTCTTGTAATTTCATGCTATTATTCCATCATATTTACTTACCTGAATAATGCTCCTTGATAATTAGAGATTATTCGTTTTGAAATCTGTTTAATTACCACTTTTACCTACTGTTTATTAAGATTACATGCTGCATGTTGTCGCGTTAAGCTAGTTTATTTAATTTTCTCTTAAACCAAATCTCAGTTTTGATAATTTTTGCCCCCTGAATTCTAGAAATTGGAATTTTCTGGAAAAGTCAGAAATAAATGTGTCACACCAGACCAAGTCACATGGAACTGGTAGAAAATGATGTGCTGTATTAGCCAGATACGACAGCCTTTGAGTTTGGAAAGATTAAATTCAAGATGATTTGCTAGGGAAGTCAGTTGTGTAATTATTTGTAGTGTGTGTCATGAGTAGGAATTTATTGCTGTTCAGATAAATTTATGCTCTCCAAAATAGATATGGTTTATTTTCCCTTATTCCCAGCACACAGATGTGAGTCTTGCAATGGGGAACAGAAATTTTAGTGCTTTTAATATTCCTCATACTGTGTTTTAGAACAGTTCTGCTTTTTACTTGAACATTCCACTAGCAAATTAACACATTTTTCTGTCGACCTCCAGTCTTGTGGAGCTTGCTTCTGCTTTCCTTTGATTGTTTGTGTGCATGTGTGTGTTTATGCTTCTGGTATAAGAAATCTCAAGATCCTCGAACTTCAGAAGCGGAAAATATTCATTAAATTTTCTGATCATTTAAACATCTGAAACACCTTCAGGTTTTTACTGGCTATGTGTTAAAAGTACTGATGGAGTCCTGAGAAAAATCCTTCCCTCATTTAGTTTTGTAATGTGGTGAAACTGTTCCTTTGTAGCATTTGCCCATGAAGCAAAACCAGTATAGTAAAAACTTGGATGGGGTAAGGCCACCTTTGTGGAAAAACCTTTGCTATTAACAGTCTGTAATGTAAAAAATGACGTGGTTTTCCTGGTGTTTAGGGTTTCCTTTGTAGCACCAAAATAGTTACACGTATCACTTCTGTAGATGTGTATTTAGTCAATGAATGTAATATGTCTCAACTATAGCTACAGAAATGCTTTCAGAACTGGTTAATTCATGTAAAAAATATTTTCTTTGATTAACACTGGCCTCTGGGAATTTGAGAGGATGGATACTTAGGTGGAAATTTAAAGCTAATTTATAGTTACCTACAACTGATGGAAGGGATTGATGATTACCTTTATTCTTGTTGGCTTAGGTTAAAATGCAGGAACATTCAATCCATTTCATGAGTGGTATAGAAATTCACTCAGGTAGTTCTTGATTTTCTAAATCACGAGGCTCAGGATGGAACTATTGAGGATTTGACTTAGCACAATTTTTTTCATGCTGTATTACTGAGCTTTGTATGAAGGAGAGGAACGAAGGTCCTGCAGCCTTCTCTGCTGTTAGAAGTAAGATATTGTTATTCTGCAAGTTTCTACAGTGACACGGTTGCTAAAACCAATTTTTAGCAACCAAAGTGGCCATTCCTAATAATACCAATTTGAGATTTCATTTTTTTCAAAAAATTCTCAAATACAGCTCCTATTTACTCTTCTATGCCTGGGATGACTTTGAATTTCAGTTCGATTTCTGCCATAGCGTAAGCTCTTTGACTTTTGTCCAGGCCCTCATTTCCTTTCTCAGGGTGTTTCATGAATGTTAAGTACTTAAATATTGAGTGTTTCAAGACTGGCAATTGGGAAGTAGAAATGTGCTTTTCTGTCTCCACCACCTGGCAGGAAGGATGAATTTTTCTGCCCAGCACTGTAAGAGAAGAGTTCGGTGGAGCTCAAATTTCCGTTTTCTGTGCATGTTCTTTTTTGGTTGTGTTGTTTGGTTTGTGTTTTTTTTTTTTTTTTTTAGATTTTGTTTTGTTTTTACAAAATATTGGTTTATTGAGAGATGTGTTACCCTCAATTGACATATTGACATTTCCAGGAACTGTGGTTATTGTTTTGAGAAATACAATCCTACACTGACAGATTCCTATCATTATTTGGAACCGTTGCTGAGGGTTAGTGAGACAAGTCTCATAAATAATGAAAGTGAATCATATTGGGGAGAACAGCGGTGAGAAACAGCAGAGTGTACAGTGCTGACACCGGATAATTTTTGTGCAGCCATGACATCATGTGGTGTTAATGTCATGCATTACAGTGGGGACTTTGACTTACGGTACTGAAACTCTGTGGCGTGGTGGTGATTAACTTGTGTCCCTCTAACTACCCATCAGAGTAATTAGCAGTGCAGGGGATAACTAGGCTAGCGCTCCGTGCCTCCCCGCGTACCACGTAGCCTCCCAAGGTGGTTTGCTCACACAGCAGACACAAAAGCACTGCCCATGCAGGAAATACACTTGAACGTGGAATATTTTTTACATGGTTTCTAGTAACCTAAATTTTCTCTCCGCAGTTACACAGACTTTATTATTTGACAGCTGTGGAAGAAGTTTCACACTGGACTGCATCTGATTTGCAGTTTTACAGTGAGCAATTGGCAGCAAAGGTAAAAACGAGAAACAAGCCCAGTTCTGGAGGAGTTGCATAACACAAAGGCTCATCAGTGTGACTGTGGCTTGACCTGGTTTTGGTACGTGTTTCTCAAGTTAGCAGAGAGCTCTAATTAACCTCCTGTTAAAATAAGTTAAATCATTTCATTTACTCCGAGCTAACAAATTTCTCCCTGCTGTTATTTCTGGAAGCAGGTAAGTTTAATATCAAATGCCCTTTGCATGCCAGAAATGTGTTTCCATTATTATTTAACCTTATTCCTACGATGATGATGCCCCTGTATGTGCTGCGAAAATGCCAGGCTTGAAGAGAGACTAACATACATTGCCATAATTATTTTAATGAGAGAGAATGGAGAAGACACTTCTCTGCCATCTGTCAACAGAAAGCAGTCATATTGCACGCTAGACTTTATTCACTTATAAATTGTTCCTCAGTACTGAATAGTGAATTCTCTATTACTTCTTCTAGGTCAACAGCATTTATAATCTTCCCTGGTTCTCTGTGTCTACAAATTATTACTCCAAAGACGCTCATTAATTTTGTGGTCTCGCATATCTAAAATTGAAACTTCCACATATTATTTGCTGCTTTGTGTGTTTGTGCCCCTCTGCAATGTTGTACGCACAGAGGGGGCAAATAGGTTGCAGAAGCACGTGAGCAACTTTTTAACGTGAAAATACCGTAATCAATAAATGCTGTAGAAAATGTTGAGGATACTTTGATTTTATTTAATTTATTTCTCATGGGGCTTTTATATTTAAAAAAGAAAACCCATATAATGCAGTTTGCCAGCAGGTGGTTGGAAAACCTGAGGGAGAGGAGGATTGGCAGTTTTTATATTTTTCCATACCATTATTCTCTTGACTGTTTTTACTATTACTTTAGTGGCATGGAATTTGTTTCATACGAAATTACGAAAAGTCAGCAGTTTTATCCACCCGCATACTAGCCTTCTTGATGATGCTGTGATCCTGCCAACGTAAGATCCCACCATATCACACTTAACATTTTTTTTATATATATAAATGTGATTTTAAGCCAAAAAGAAGCTGTTTTAAAAGCAAAAGGCTGGAGCAGTTGCAGGGTAACGCAGCCAGTGTCGTGTGCGCGTGTCTATACGTGAGGTTACTTGCCACTGCAGCTGTTCCTCCTTGCCGTTGCATGAGGCATGTGCATGAGGATGTGCATGAGGATGAGGGAACCCAGGTTAAGAAGCTCACAAGGTGGACTTCCAGTGAGGAAGAAGACCACTTGGCAGCTTGCGGTGAGCTGAATGCAGCTGGCAGCAGGGCAGGGCCACGCAGCAGGGCAGTGGTGGGTGTCCAGGGACAGGGAGCTCTGCAGGCGCTTCGCCAGACAAGGTATGGAAGTCGTATGGCTGTGTCTGTGGGTCGCCTTCCTTTGCTTTAGCCTTCAACATTTCCTGTCGGTAATCTGCTGAATTTAGTGCACAGAAATGCACCAGGCTGGACTTTGTTTTTAGCTCTGCTCCAAACCATTAGAGACTGTATGGGTTTTTCCATGATTCAGAATCGCCTCGGTCACTTTCATTCTGTGGTTACCATTAGAGATAAATTGAAAAGAATTTCTCATGAGAAGGCCAAAACTTCCAAATATTTTTAAGCAGTATGACCATTCCCACCCTTAACTATTTCCTAAAAATGAGTTGCTGCAAGTCACTATGACATCAGTCTGCATATTCATGGTGATGAATAACTGCTGGGAAGGTCTTCGTTCTCCTCAGTGCTCCGACGTTATTTTTCCTTCTCTTAATGGGACTGCAGCAAGAGCTGAGCCAGGGGAGGAGGAGGAGGAGGAGGAGGGAAGTGTCTCTGTTCCCAATCCTTTTTCCCCTCCCAGGAGGCGAGGGGTCTGGGAAACCTGCATTTTGGCTGGGTGCAGGCTGTACCCCGCAGCCCTCGGCGCTGCGGCAGCATCGTGCCTTGGCTCAGGCTTTGGCCCGTCCTTGCCCTCTCCCCCCCTCACACCACAGCTCCAAGTGGCAGAACTGTTCTATAGGCAAATATCACTGCCTTTCTTAAACATTTTTGAAAACACCACATTATATAAGTTTTTTTCATGCTCCTGCTGTTCCTGTTTAGAATAAGGCTTTGATGCTCGAAGTCTCGAAGTGAGTGTGATTTGCATTTGAAGACTTTGTGATATTGATACTTCTCAAAATACTTACCCAGCTGAAGAACAGTTGATATTTATCTGCAGCTTCAAGTTGCTCTGTGTGGAATCAGAAAGAAAAATAAAAAAGTGGAACTAAAGGTTTGCTGTTTTGCTTTTTCAGTAAGTGTACAGAAAGATTTGAAAAGCAAAACTGACTCGTCATGTACTGAGATGTGCTAGAAAAGAATTAAAACTTTGTAAAACAAATATGTGAAAAAATGCAATTTTCAAACTGCTTTTAAATTTGCCTCATTTATCGACAGTTTAAAATAAAACTACGGTATCGTTTTATTGTAATATAAATCAAAATTACCATGAGCTGCTTCAAGCAATCCTGCTGTGTTTTCAGATGGGTGCTGCAGTTTGAAAACCAGGGTATAGCGACACTGATTATTTTTTTCAGCTCTCTGATTGTGAAATGTGAATCTTTTTCTTACTTTCCCTGCTCAGCCACTACAAATCAGACTTTTCATAGACTGTGTGATATTAATCTCCATGGGGTGGACACCTCTATGCAGGTGCTATAGCTCTCCCCCTCCTCCAGTTAATTCGGGTTTTAATCTCACTTCCTTTGATTTATTTACTTATGTCATGTGTAATGTGTCTGGCTTCTTGCCCTCGCTCTGCTTTCCCTCTTGTATACATTCGATGCATTCTTGCTGTTTCATTGTTGTCTTCACCTCTTGCTTTTCTTCCTTGGGATACACTTGTTTGATATTGTGTTCTCCGGTGATGAATTTCCTACGGTTTGCTTACTCTGGTTTAACTTTCTGATGTGTTATTACAGAAATTGCTTTTGGTGTTTGCTTCAGTTGAAGCATATGAATCAAAATAATGATGCTTGTGATGCAGGAAAATATGGGCTCCGGAGCGGTGATTCTTTATTTTGTTAAATTTCCCTAATCACGCTGTGACCCCGGTTCTCTTCCTGCTGCAGCTTCCCAGTGCGTTTGTATGCAGTCCTGCTCCGATCCCTCAGTGGGCTGTCATGAAGTTTATTCACTCTGAGAATATAAGATTTTGGTGGAAGAAAGGGCAAAAGGAGACTTAAAACAATAACGTGGCTTCATGGATTCTGCCACTAAATGGCAACATTCATATCATCTTTGGCAGAATGAGGATGTTTATGCAGGTAATGACGTGTACAGCTGCGTTAGATGTAAAGTTTCATCAGATGTGTAAACCCTGTGCTGCAGAGAATGAAGCACCCCCTGTTCTGCTGGGCATTGAAGAGGCGTTCGTGTGGACAAGCTGTAGCACGGTCGCCTGGTACGGAGGTTGTCTTCTGCTCCTGGTGTGCTTGGCAGAGGCTGCAGTCAGAAAGGGCACCGGGCGGGGGGAACACGCCTTGCTCGGACTCCCGTAGTGTCCAAAAGGTTTGGTGACCTCTGCGATCAAAGCTTAATACACAGTAATTTCAAAGCTGTATTGTTTAACATGACGACCTAGATCGAAGAGCTTGGTGTGTCGTATACACAGGGTAAGAAGGAAAAATGCCATTACCATCATAGGCGAACTTGCTTAAAAGCTTTACAGATGGAATAGAATAACAGGAATTCTCTAGCAGCAAAACAAAACCAGCATGTTACAAAACACAAAGTGAATACCATTTTGTAGGCAGGCACTGTGCCTCTCTGGTTTCTTTGACTTGAAGTGGACCTGTAATCTAATTCAAGCAAATGAGGTTTGGGGTTTGAATCTACAAAGCTGAAAAAACACTGGTAGTGTTTTCCGAAATACACGCAAACAAAATCTGAAATTTTCTGAGAAAGGAGGTGTAGAGATGACTCGTCAGAAAAGCTAATGCAGTGCTTGCTGCTTGCTTTGGGGAGATGTCCGTGGTATCGCTGTCCCAGCTCTGTGGGAGGGCAGAAGAGGGGCCAGGGCAGGCAGGAGCAGCAGCGGGGCCGGGCATCGCCGCGGCTTTGTGCCCGTCGCTTCCGCAGCCGGGATCTAGCTACCCCCTCGTGTGTGCCCGGGCACGGATGGCACTGGTGTTCATTACAGAGTCCCAGCCCGCAGGATCTGGATGCCGAGAGATATGGTTGGTCTGACTGATGGAGAGGTGCTGAAGATCTGTTTCTTGATTATGTTTTCCAAACCTACGCTAAATATAAAAATCCCAAATATTTCACAGTAAAGTATAGTAAGGGGAGGAGCGTGGTGTTTACACATGGCAAACTGTGGTTCGCAAGTTAAATGCCTGTCTTAATAAGGTGCTTCCTTTCCATCTGAAACAGCAGAGAGGGGGGGCTTCAGCCCCCCGAACACTGCCCTCGTCTCCCTTTCTGTCCCCAGACTTGTACCACGGTGGCAGCCTGGGACTGCAGCCACTTGTGGTGCAACCCCACGAGCAGCTAGCTGGGCTGTAGGCACGGAGCCATCTTCAGAGCTCTGTGGGGGCCGGGTTCTGCTTCCATTGTGCAGGTGGCGAGCTGCAGGTTGCACCTCGTGTGGGTCTGCTGGCAGAAGGTCCGACGTGGGCTCTGACGAGGAGACAAGATGCAGTGCTGGTGGGCAGCAGGAGCTTATCGGATGGAGCTCTGAAAGAAGGTCTCCCGAGGTCTCTTAGTGACCTCTGTCAGAATTATGCCGTGAATAGTTCAGGTGAGCTTAGCCGCCTTAAAAAGAAGTAATGAAATTGCAGCAAATCTTTGTTCACAAAACTGGTCTGAAATTTCTAAATGAGTGTTCTTCTGGGTACTGCACTGGGTTGGCTCGGCGTCCCGTCATGGAGCAACAATAACTACAGTACTGCTGGTTGTTTGACGGGTGTCCACTAAACACCGAGAGATTAACTAGTTACCTAATAATGAAATATTTCTTAAAATGAGAATTTGTGAAAGTATTGCATCATAATCAATATTTAATCATTTTCTGTGATGCCAGTGTGCTTAACTGATTCAGCGTTTTGATGGTGAAGCCGTGCAATTTTTATTTTTTAAACCTGTCTGAACACCTCTACTCCACTGGCCTTAGTTAAATTTCTCAGTACTTCCTTGCAGAGGAAATAAGATCTGTTTATCATCTACTCAGATGCCTATATCATTATTCAAGCTACACGTCTGAGGTCAAAGGTAGTATCACATTTTCAGCAGTACGGCAGCGGATGATCCAATGTGAGTACCAGTTTTCCTAAAGCAAAAGCAAAGTTTATTTTTTATAAGGCAAAAATAGGAGAAGATAGCAAACTTAAAGTTAATTAGATTATTTAAAGTTAACATCAGGGCTTTTGGTTAGAGCAGAGGCAGAGTCCAAGTTCATTTTGGTTGCAGGGGTTAAGCGAGATGAAAATCTCACCTTGTCCGTCTCCATGCTGCTGCCAGACTGTCTGTCTGTCGGACCCTCATTACTTCACAGGAGACAAGTCTACAGTAAAACAGGGCAGAAGGTTTTTCTTTGTCCTATATACTTGAATATTTCAACAAACCTGGGTGGTTCTCTGGTTATTTTTCAGTAGTCTTGCATTCCTTTTCCTGCTCTATGGTCTGCTCAAAGTTTGGTGTTTAAGCATTGCTTTTGCCCAGTTTCATTGAATGCGTTTTAAAGTCTAACACCCAACTGTTAAAATTATTGCATCTTTTCCTTGAACACCTTGCCAAGTAAAATCTCATTACCATGCAAATAGACATAGTTCCTATGGCCATGCAGACAAAATGTTACTGTACAGATTACAAATTCTTGAACCATAGCATAGCGCTAAACATTACATTTATAACAAATGTAACTTGTATACGAGAAAGTATGGTTTGATTGTCTAGGAATGAGTAGGAAATGTCATGAGTCCTGAAATTTTAGCAGCTTAATTCATATTGCAGCGCAGCAGTAAGTACATCTAATAGTATAAATATGATGCAGTTGTTAACAGTTCATGTGTTGTAATCTTTGGTGATGATGGTTGAGGATGTAAAGATATAAATAACATTTTATTTCCTTGAAGACGCCAACTTTATCTTACAATGCTGACATTTAGGAAAGGTTTGTTTGGAGTGAGCAAGCAGACTTGACAGCAGGGAACTGTTCAGGTTTTGTGTACGTGATTTTCATGTACGAAAAACATTTATTTTGTGGGTTCTGTGTAAGTATCTGTTGAAAATTTGGGCCTTGGGATCATCAGACTGTACTCCTGGTTAAAGATCAATTACGGTTAAGAAGAGTTGTGTGGATTTCAAAAAAATGGTCACTTCATACAAGTCACCTGAACCATATGCTTAGTAATTTTAAATCAGTTTCTAAAGTCAAATACTTTATTTAATACCTAATTAAGAGTAATTTACTGGCAATGAATGGACAGTAGTTTTGTTTAGAAAGTATAACCATTTCTTTGGACAGAAGTTTGAATGATTTCCAAAATGTCAACCACCTTTTTTTTTTTTTTCTGTTTATTCTTTTTAGGAAAAATGATTTTGTATGCAAACAATCACCAGTTCTTCTACTGGTGTCTAGGCCGTAATGTAAATATTTTAACTGTCTGTCTTTGCCGTTCAAAACACTAGAAATATGTAATTCATCCAAAATAAATATGCAATTTTGAAGCCGATTTTCAGCCAGATGACTTTGAGGAGGTACTGGAAACAAGCCAGTGACTTCTCATCTTGTAGTTCCCAGAATTAATTTCTAAGAAGTGCAAAAGGCTACAATGCAAAGTTAATTCAATTCACACTAAATGTTTGCATTTGCCAGTCATGTTCAACTCTTTTTAGAAATATTCATCCTGAATTTTCTGCGATTATTTACTATCTCTTTCCTACAGGATAAAAACAAAAATCAAAAGCCACACATCTTAGAAGAAGATGGTTTCCTGGGTTTGATTACATTTGTTCCTTATTTGAAAGGGGGAAATTCCAATGTGTGGTTGGTACCTGGCATTGTTATAAGAGGAGAGCTGTACCACTGACTTGCTCTGCTGACCTATCTTTTCCAACAACTTGTCCAAGAAACCGAGAAACCAATGCTTTGCATTGCAAGTTTTCTTGAAAGAGACTGTTCTTTCCCAAAGCATCTCCCCTGTGTTCTGTTCTAACTTATTCCTTAGGGAGATATTTTTATCTAGCTACAGTACACCTCGTGGTTGCTTTTTTAAAAGGGATTTCAGGTAAGCAGAAAATCCTCGCGTGCAGAAGGTCAATTTTCTATACATCGAAACAGTACCTGATTAAATGAACAAAAATCTGCCAGAAAAGAGGAATTTAGATACTCTGTTAAACTCAATTAAAAATGCTCTAAATCTTTTGTCCCACTCTGCTAAATGAAGGTTTTGGTCTTACACAAGTGATTACTGTTTCTATAAAATCAAATGTTATTTTAAATGATTTTCAGAATATTTTCAACATCTCCAACTGTTAGCCTAGGTTTGAGATGTGTAATACAACTTCATTCCTGATAAGAATTCTCTGCTAAGCTGTATTACAATAACAGATTTTATTGGGGAAAAAATGGCTAAATAGATGAGTTTTCTTCAGCTGTAAATACATGATATAAGAAAAAGCTCTTTGCATTTTGGAGAATCCTCTTTGTAACAAAGTCACAGTTTGAAGTTCTGGATTTGATAACTGTAGATATTAATATGGGTTAGGAAGTCAGAAATCGCTCTGAGAGTCTTGTCCTCTTGAATCCCCAGTGCCAGAATATTTTTCTGGGAAGCAAAATTGCCTTTTTCATGAAAGAGTCAGAGTGTCACCAACTATGGATGAGTGCTATCAGTTGTCTCATGAGACTGTTTCATGGAATTTTTATTCTTGCCTCCAAACTGTGGCACAGTTCCCTCTTAACCTCTCAAATTGAATGAAATAAGAAGCTTTCTGTCTTAACATTTCAAAATCCTCCAGTACTTCCAGTCCCTCTTTGTCAGACACACTTGGGTATTTTTCTCCTTTTTATTGACTAAAAATAACTAGAGGCGTTATCCTCTAGTATGAGGCTTGTTGACTAAGTATTCCACGTGAATTTCTGCTCTCCTCGGCTGAGGAACCGCCAAGGAATCGTCCACCCTTCCGAATGCACAATTGTAGCACAGTCCTCAGTTTTTCCCACTATTCAGTTGATACTAAACAACCACAAGAGTTTGATTTTTTTATATCAGCTCTTAGTCCTAGACTTTTCTGTAAAGTATCTGATTGATAGTATAACCCCATCTATACATCTAATGTCTGAATTTACTTCCAGTTCCTTCTGTAGACGCCTGGTTAATGGTAACTGCACTTGTGCACACTGTTTGCACGGTCTGCAGTTCGTTGTTGAACTTCTTTATTTCTGCCATTTGAGACCAGCATAGCATGAGATTCAGAAGAGATTTATTTCCTCCAACAAATGAGGTGTTTTTAGATAAATAACTGAAACTACAGAAGTATCTGATACCAGACAAAAAGTTTGTTTTCTAAGTCAAATGGCCACATTCTTCAGCACGCAGCCGGGTCCCCATAGCTTTGTGTTGTTGAATCCTTTCTCTTAGAGAGGCGTTGAATTAAAGCTTTACCTTCCCGAGAGAGCAAAACTTTCTTACCCTTTAGATCTTTAAGTTACATCTGTTGACCACTAATAACTCTTAAGTCTCTTTGGCCAGAACAGTTTTAGTTTAGAAAAGATTATTCAAATCTATAAACAAGATTTATTTCATATAAATTCCAGCAATAATAATGACTTCCTGTAATTAAACTTTGATATTTATTTTGGTTAAAATGAGTGCTCTAGTAATAATAAGACGCAAAAGTCTCCTAATCTCCTCCACAGGCAGAAACTCCTCTTCAGGCTGTCAGAAAATATTTCCTCCTGAAGTATGTGCTTAACTCTGACCTCTGGTAGGCGAGAACCAATGCAATGAAGGTGAAGGGAGAGAATTTCCAAGTTCAGGGTTTATCAAAGAATGGGTTATGGGTATATCTTCAGTGAAAGCCTTACTACGTAATACGACTGTGTCCCAGCTGTGCTAGCTGGTGGTGGCATCTGAAGAGGAAGCTCCAGTTGTTCAGAGGTGTTGGCTGCTGGTGCAAGTCATAGTAACTAACATCGTAAGTCTGTAAGAAGAACTGTGACTTTTCTTGCAAGCAGCTTCATAAAAATTCTGATCTGTGTCCCATAATCACTTGGGCTACGATCAGAAATAATAGAAACGTCTGATTAGCTGTGTTGGACAAAAAATATCATCCTAGGCTTCCCCTGCTCCTCAAACAAATAAATATGGGAAGATAATGTGATGTTGGAATCCGATGGCAACAAAGAAAGAGTGTAAATGGTTTTTCCAATACTCTCTTGTGGGAGGAAGGTGGTTTCTTCAGCTCCAGCAAGAAACCCAGCTTTCAAGAATGGGAAGTAATGTTTTCCTTCCAATTTTGCTATGGCCATGTACAGATACAGAACTGGAAAGCTCGGTATCCTGTGCTGCTGTAAGCCTACATCATAAATAGAGCAGAATATCAGACATAAAAAGCAATGAACCAAGTATTTTTAATAGCTGGAAGTGTCTATATTTACAGTTGTGTATAGACAGCTGAATCTAAACTAAATTTTTATAATTATGCACCTCTAAAAAATAAAATCTAAGTGTAAAACCTGGCATGCTCTTAGCTATAATAGTGTGAAAAACACTGTTCTGAGGAGACAAAAATATGTATTGGTGCATTTTGGACTATTCCCATATGACCTGCGCAAGCAACATGAGAAGTGGCAGCATAACTGTAAACGGAGAGGCCAAGGACCCTGTGCCTCTGCTTCGCAAGCTGCTCCAAACACCAGTGTTGTTATTCACAGAAAAAATTACTGTTAAAAAAACACTTCGTAAAGTTGTAATAAATCCAACAGACTGAGCGTCTCTTCCTTGGTATGTTAGATGGAGGCTGTATATTAAATTAAATCTCCAGTATGCTTTGGTTTGCTTTATTTTGAGAGTCTGAGATTTAAATCCCTCAGTTCCTTTGTGAATATGTGTGGTTTTTTCACAGTGTGAAGGATTTGTGCTTCTCACCAGCTATCAAATAGTTTTAGCCATTTTTGGTTTTGGGGGCCAAGGGGAGGTTGGAAGACTTAAAGTACATCAGCACCTTTCAGTGTTGATAAAGCAATTGCTGTGTTTTCCAGATCTATTCATTTTACCACCAATATGTGTATTCCAGTGTCAAATAAGAAATTCTATTTCTTGAAGGAAGGAAGTTTTCCTTTGTCTCCATAGTAAAGGTACCAAAACGTTGGGTTTTCTCTTCAGGACAGTTAGATGGGTTCAGTGTCACTGAATAACATTGATTAATCCATCCTAAAACTTCTAACTGCCATAAAAGTTAGAAATACTGTTAAGTCTTCCTGTGGCTATCAGTTTTAAGCAGCAAATTCATGTATTTTTCAGCTTTGTAAAATAGATTAACCTGTAATTCAGGTTTATCATACAGATTTAGATATTGGTACACCTTGCCCAAATGTAGCAAGTCTAGTTGAATTATTTGTAAAAGTCTGATGCTTAGCAGATCCTCAATATCCTCAAAAAGATCCTCAAGAAAATGGTATAACCAAAATTTACAGATCCTTGTCTCTATTCCTCAGTCCTAAAGTCATCTCACAAAAGCTGTCTGTACAGACCTTCTGTGTTCTTACTGTATTTGTATGCCTTTGCTGTTCTCACTCGTGGCTTCATGCATCTATTTTTAAGATTTTTATAAAAGTATTTTGAATGTACAATAATTGGGAAGAAGCTCACAACATGTAAGAAACTTTTCCCAAGGTAAACTCATTTTTATGTGGATTGATGATTGCTATTTCCTGATTTCTGGGCATGAAATAAGCTTATCTTCATGTGGCAATTCTCAAAGATTCATTACAGAAAATTATTTTGACTTCCTATGCCCTAATCCCACTTACATAAAAAGAAGGAATACTATATGCTTAGAATATTCGTGGAGTAGTAATAAATTTCTTTCTGCATTGAACATGGGAATTTAAAGAAACAAATCACTCCTTTCCTCCCTACATTATTTAATAGGAGAGGATTTGTAGTATTAGGGGTTTGTTTTTTCATTTAAACTTGTGTAAGGCACAAGGAGAGTTCCACCTTTAAATGTCAGAGCAGTGAAGTGAAGTTGTTTTTATTATGGTGGCTATGTAAAAGCTTCAAATATAAGAAATACCATAGTAGTGTTCAGATTAATTACTAAATCTGGTATTCCCAGTAACTAAGGTTAATCTCTTGTACCACGCTGTACGTATAAAGCCATGTATCATAGGTGAAGCCAAGATAGACCGGTGGTTGAGCATGGCTGAAGATTGATAAAATACCAACGAGTGCAGTTGTTAAGCTCAAATACTTCCTGGAAATTTCCTATTTCCTTATAACAGTGTAATACTAAATGTGCTTCCAAAATGTTGTTCTGAAGTAGGGAAACTATCAGTCACGGAAAGTGTCGGCCCCTTTGGAAGCTGGCCGTCCTGCCTGACGAGGGCTGCCGGGTCGGCGGGTTCCAGGAGCTGACAAGGTTTTGTAACCCTTATTCATTTTGAATACGTGTTCTGGTGACCTCAAATGAAATGTCAGAGACTTTGCACACTGGCACTTTTAGTTCTCCTCTTGCTAACAGCCAATTAAGAGTTTTGTCATAAATCTGCTTTTTTTCATTTAAAAAAAAAAAAAATTCATTAGACTTCAAACCCAGGTAACAAGTCCCCCTAGGACAGGGCACTCCCAGCAGTGGGCAGATTAAAGCATCAGCAGATAAGGAGGCTTGAACCCCACAGACACCTGTTTGGAGACAAATGCAGCAAAACAGAATTTCAACAAGCTGACATTTTTGTGACGTGGAACAGGGAAGGGAGAAGCTCTCAGATTTTTACTCTGATGTAGTAGTACTGGGTCATGGCACAAAGCTGTAAGATAAAATAAGCATTAAGGGCTACGGAAGCGATGGTCATGATCCTAAAGAAACAGCAGGAAAATCTGCAAAATGAAAGCAGTGCCCTTCAAGAAAATAGGCTTTAATATGCACAGATGATTTAAGGCAAGGCTGTTAAGATCCATCACCCTAATCAAAGAGGAGGGGAAGTTTCAGCATAAGGAGTGGCAGAAGTTCAGTGAGAGCTGCGAGGCTGCATCGTTCTGAATGCAGACATCCAGAAACCTTCACACGAGAAGGAAATGGGAACAAGGAACAGTACTGACGTACAAGGACAAAATAAGGAAGTAAGGCACAAATAAGCTGGAACTAGCACGAGATGTACAGAAATCGATGGGTAAGTACATCAGTAATAGGAGGAAGACCAAGTAACGTGTTTGGTCTGCTACTTGAGGGAAGCAGGGAGCTATTAGCAAATGAGACTGAAGTGTTCAATGTCTTTTTGCATTTGTTTTCAATTAAAAAAAATCAAAAGTGAGCAGATGGTTAGCACAATTAATACTAGCAGAAAAGGGATAAGATCTCAGCCTAGGAGATCTAGAGTCCTGCATGTTTTAAAAGGCCTGATGATTTTAATCTGAGGGTACTTGAGGGACTGGCTAAAGCACTTGCAGTCACACTAGCAGAGACTTTTGAAAATTCACAGAGGCTGGAATCAGATCTCTGATCAAAAGGGAGAAGCACATAGCCTTTAACTTTAGCAGAGAGGCTTGGGTAGAGTATAAAACTATCTGGGAAATGATAGATATTTGTTTTCCTTTGTTCTAAATATATTTAAGCACTGGGATGGCGATGAGGAAGGGTGCAGCAACCTTCATTGGGCTGGCAAATTCTGGTGGTATCCATTTACTATTTGTATATCAGGCTTTTCACAATAAGTGAGAAGATGTTTTGATTTTTAGTAGGACTTTAGACATCGTCAGATGGCATTCTTGCCATTGCCTGGAGAAATGTCTTGAGGTAGCACAGCTGCTAAATTTGCAGGTGGCATCAAGCTGGGAGGGAATGCAGGTGTATCACAAGATAGAGTTGGTGTCTAAAATAATTCTCACAGGTGAGATAATAAATAAAGGTGAGGCAGCTGAAGGTTGTCAAATAACAATCAAGGCTGTATCGGGACTAATTAGTGCCAAGTGCAAGACAGGCAACTCCCCAGTACGCTGCCAGCAGGAAGGGCCATGAGGACAGTCAGTGTGGGCATACAAAAAGCCAAACATGAGCCAGTGAAATGCTGATGGCCTTACAGTAGGGTGCTCTGTCCTGAGACATATACAAAGAAATATGCTCAAATGAATCAAATTGAAATTAAATCGGTAGTGGTTTCTGTTAAAGCCATGATCAGGACTAGAATCTGATGTGTATGAAGTGAAAGAAATTACCTCTTGAGATGTCTGTGCCAAAGAGGACGGTAAGAAGGATTTAAAGTGCAGCAAGAGAGCTCCTGACTGGCTTTCACAAAACCTTTGCTGAAGTTCTGAAACAGATTGTCCAAAAAGATTGTAAAGTCAAGGGAGGCTTATGGGAAAAAGCTGAACACGTCTGCTGGGAAAGACATAAGTGCATTTGATTCTGCACTGGGATGGCTGCTTTGGCAGAAGACTCTGGAGCCATTTTTCCAAGAGCTTTATTTTTCTGTAATTGAGTGTTTGCTGTGTTTACTTAATTGTTTGGATCAGTGTCATCCAGGGGTTAGTTAGTTGGAATTGCTTTGATTTTTTTTTTTTTTTTTAGTCATTGAGATAACATCTATCTGCACCAAAAGTGCAACTTTATGACTAGGCTACAATTGTATTTGGAATTTAATTTCCTAGCTGTTAACCCCTCTGCAAGGAAGCTCAAAAGTTTTAAGTAACATTTAAAAAAAAAAAAATTCAAGGCGACACTGTAAGAGAAGTTGTTTTATGAGGTTATAGTGCTAGCGATTACTTACCACATAAAAATTAGGAAACGTGACTTGAAGTGTAGGTAATGCAACTGTAAAGTATCTGGTGTTTAGGATTATGCTGAGTTATACTTAAAATTAGAAATGTATACTTTATGATAGATTACCACATACATCACTGTAAACTAGTTTACTTTCTGGAGATACTGTGCATATATACTAGTAGTAGATAATACTGTCATAAAGTGAAGTGCATAGAAATGTGTTCTACGTAGAATTATGGAGCCTATCACAAATAAATACTCTGCCGTTCTTTATCATCAGTATTAAATGCCATATGATTTCCATACTGTCACAGGAAGAATTTGACATTTAAAACTTTTAACAGTCTTACCAGTGTCTTTGGTTTATCTGAAGTTGATCATCCAGCCCAATAATACTTCTTACTCACTGTTGCAGTGGGGTTCCACGCATGCAGAGTCTTGAGTTGGCTCAACCTTTTGAGAGATATTGCAAATAATACTGCTGTCTCTCAATTAAGAAAAAAAAATCTAAATGTAAAATTAAGAATTTAATTGGTAAAGTATTAGAAATAACTAGCAAGTATATGTAGCAGCAGTTTTAATTGTGATAGGGAGTATTGGGAGAGTCTTTATACATGCATAATCTAATATTGGTCAGCATGGTGGTGTTTGGAAAGCCACAAAAAATATTCTGCGAAGAATGATAAACAGCTCCTCTGTTCCTATAGGTAAGTTTTACATCTGCCCTGGGCAGAAAATGCAAAGGAACCAGGGAAGGCAGAGGTGCAAGGGCAATGCGAAGTCAGGCGTGTATCTGTCTTCATGGGATGCGTTTAGGTGCTTTCTGAGCCTCCTTTTCTGCTTGTTGAGCCAATTGGAAAACTATTCATTGCTGTAATTAGGATACATGTTTTTAAATGAAATTAACCAAATGAGGTAAACATCTGTATTGCTTCTCCCAAGCCCAGCCAGTTTTTCTGCTGCCTCTTCAGGGGGAGCAGCAGTGGGCATCATCCTTCCTTAGTCCAGTGTAATGTTGCTTTATTTAGAAATAAACTATTTACATCTTTGTACCTTTTAGTTGATGTTTACCTTGTTCCAAGCTTGAGGGTCTCTGTTTCCTATACTGCAACTTGATCTGCTGCACTTCTACTGTATTGTTTGAACCAAAGAAAAATCCATGATGGTTCTGTCTAAAATAAGAAAGATTCTCTTTGTATAGCCTGAGGCTTAAGAGTCTTTATTTGTGCTGGTGTACCCCATGCCAGGCCAAACACTTCATTCTGCAACGTTCTCTTAATTTATTACCATGTCCAAGATTGCTTCATCCACATGCTTAATTGTCATAGACTTTGTTATATTCTGTAAAAGCGTAAAAAGTGCTGGACAGAAAACTGAATCATAACGACCCCACCAACCTTAGTCTCATCCATTCGTGTGTTCAAAATGATTTTTCAAGTATTATCTGTCAGCCAACTTCCACCGCGTACGCCCCAGTAATTCTGTGTCACGCGAACTGGTCTTCAGTGACTTTCTGATGGCGTTCGGTCAAGTGTCTGAGCGCGATCATCAACTGGATTGTCCTTCAAAGAGTCTCCAGATTTACCTAACAGTTGAGCTCTCGTCCACAAAACTAGCTTGACTAGAAAGGCTTTTTTAATTCATTTTGCTGTGGATATTAGAGCTCCTGTTTTTCCCTTTCCCCTCGATAGTTTCCATTAGCCTTTCCGTTGGGTTGACAAATTTGAGCAGACCATTGCTTCACAGCTGGTTTAAGCTTCAGCACAGTCTCCATTTTACAACTCTGAGGGGTTGCACTGGATGCTGGTGCCATGTTCTTTTAACTCAAAGTAAATATAACCTGATATTTATCATGGGAGTTGAGGCTGCTCTTAATTTTTAAGTCAGTGGTTTTCTTGTTTTTGCATTGAAATGAGATCCAGTACTGTTAGCACTTTGTATTCTGAAGGACCAGTTTATTGCTTCTGGAAATTCTGAGAAAATCTTGTAATTTATCCAATGTGATATTCTTCAGATGTTGCCTGGATTGATCTATTGCTATCCATCTTCTGTGCTGAGATGTGTTTAAGGAGTGCTTATTTCATTCTGCAGCCTTAGTTTTCGAATGCAGTGACACAGTGTAGGGCTGGTTTAATGCCTGCCGCCAACAAGGCAAGGCTTTGTGCTGTGCATTCCCCTCTTCTCTTGTATTTATGGTGGTGTTTAACCACGTGGCCAGTTAATTCAATTTGCTAATCCAGAGGAGGGAAAAAAAAAAAAAAGAGAGAAAAGAAAAGGCAGCCTTGCTTCCCTCCATTTGCCCCAAATTATACAGTTGTAATTTGATTTTCTGGTAGCTGGTGACCTATCAAGACAATACAGTACTCCTCATCTTTTTTTAAGGGAGTTTTCTGCTGTCTTTTCTTTGTTTGTTTATTTTTTTTTCCTTTCAAACTTGGATTAACCTAGTCTAAAATGAGTGAAAGAAATCTCTGGGGACTGCATGAAGAACATATCCTAACGTCGTGTATGCTCTTGAAAGAAGTCTTGTTCGAGTCCAAGGTTTCCTGACACTTCACTGCAACATAAATATGTGATACTATAGTGCTTGCTATTTGAGTGGCCACTGCAATAAAAACAGAATTCAGTATTGTCACAGTAGTATATTACAGCTGTGGAAATTCCGTGTAGTTCATTGGTCCGTGACCAACAAAAATCCCCTTGGACTAACAATTAATCAGGCTCTGGTGAGCCTTTGACTAGCAATAGTTGCAGATGTCACCTCATGCAAGAAGTTGAGGCTTGGCCTTGCACTAAAGAAAAACAGAAAACACCTTTTTTAAGACTTGATTGCTTGACATTATTACCTATAGTCTTAAAGATATTATAGATTTTGCAACTTAAGTGCATTAAAAGCTTGCTTTTTATTCTGTATTTTTTTTGTCTGTAAACAATTTTCAGTTTAGGTTGGGGCAAGACAAAACAGGTGAAGCACTGAATTTTCTGTGTAAATAGATGGTTCATTTACGCTTCATCATGGATGTGATGAAATTCTATGTGCAGTGTAACGTATGCATTATATTCTGCCATTGTATTTTCCTCCCATGTATGAAAAGCTTTAGCTTTTCAACAAAGGTTTCAAACAGCAT